>NW_027220347.1:0-7581 GCF_027580195.1 Bos mutus
ACTGAACCGCAGCGACACCTGCCTGCCTATCTGCTTGATGTCGACAGCTGAGCCAGGCGACACCTGCCTGCTCATCTGCTTGACTGTGGCCAGCTGGGCCGCGACACCTGCCTGCTCATCTGCCTGATAATCGAGCTGAGCCGCGCGACACCTGCCTGCTCATCTGCCCTGTTCATCTGCCTGATGCCTGCTCAGCTGAGCCCGGCGACACCTGCCTGCCTGCTCATCTTTTGAATGGCCAGCTGGGCTGCGACACCTGCCTGCTCATCTGTGATTCACAGCTGAGCCCCGCGACACCTGCCTGCTCATCTGTGATATCACGCCAGCTGAGCCACGCGACACCTGCCTGCTCATCTTTTGATAATCGCCAGCTGAGCCGCGGCGACACCTGCCTGCTCATCTGTGATAATCGACAGCTGAGCCGCGTGACACCTGCCTGCTCATCTGCTTGATAATCGCCAGCTGGCCTGCGCGACACCTGCCTGCTCATCTGTGATAATCTCCACCTGAGCCGCCCACGACACCTGCCTGCTCATCTGCCTGCGATAATCACCCAGCTGAGCCGCGCGACACCTGCCTGCTCATCTGCTTGATAATCGCCAGCTGAGCCGCGTGACACCTGCTCATGCTCATCTGTGATAATCGCCAGCTGAGCCGCGACACCTGCCTGCTCATCTGTGATAATCGCCAGCTGGGCCGCGCGACACCTGCCTGCTCATCTGCCTGATAATGCAGCCAGCTGTTATCTGCCCGCGCGACACCTGCCTGCTCATCTGCCTGATAATCGGCCAGCTAAGCCGCGTCATCTGCTTGATGTCGCCAGCTGAGCCCCGCGACACCTGCCTGCTCATCTGCTTGATAATCGCCAGCTGAGCCGCGCGACACCTGCCTGCTCATCTGCTTGATAATCGACAGCTGCTGAGGCGCGACACCTGCCTGCTCATCTGCTTGATAATCGCCAGCTGAGCCCGCGACACCTGCCTGCTCATCTGCTTGATGTCGCCAGCTGAGCCGGCGCGACACCTGCCTGCTCATCTGCTTGATAATCGACAGCTGAGCCCGCGCGACACCTGCCTGCTCATCTGCTTGATAATCGCCAGCTGAGCGCGCGACACCTGCCTGCTCATCTGCTTGATAATCGACAGCTGAGCGCCCGCGCGACACCTGCCTGCTCATCTGCTTGATAATCGACAGCTGAGCCGCGCGACACCTGCCTGCTCATCTGCTTGATAATGTCGCCAGCTGAGCGGCGCGACACCTGCCTGCTCATCTGCTTGATAATCGACAGCTGAGCCGCGCGACACCTGCCTGCTCATCTGCTTGATAATCGCCAGCTGAGCCGCGACACCTGCCTGCTCATCTGATTGATAATCGACAGCTTGCCGCGCGACACCTGCCTGCTCATCAGCTGAGCTGAGCCGCGCGACACCTGCCTGCTCATCTGCTTGATAATCGACAGCTGAGCCGCGCGACACCTGCCTGCTCATCTGCTTGATAATCGCCAGCTGAGCCGCGACACCTGCCTGCTCATCTGCTTGATAATCGCCAGCTGAGCCCGCGACACCTGCCTGCTCATCTGCTTGATGTCGCCAGCTGAGCCGCGCGACACCTGCCTGCTCATCTGCTTGATAATCGACAGCTGAGCCCGCGCGACACCTGCCTGCTCATCTGTGATAATCGCCAGCTGAGCCGCGCGACACCTGCCTGCTCATCTGCTTGATAATCGACAGCTGAGCCGCGCGACACCTGCCTGCTCATCTGCTTGATAATCGCCAGCTGAGCGCGCGACACCTGCCTGCTCATCTGCTTGATAATCGCCAGCTGAGCCGCGCGACACCTGCCTGCTCATCTGCTTGATAATCGCCAGCTGAGCCGCGACACCTGCCTGCTCATCTGCTTGATAATCGACAGCTGAGCCGCGCGACACCTGCCTGCTCATCTGCTTGATAATCGCCAGCTGAGCCGCGACACCTGCCTGCTCATCTGCTTGATAATCGCCAGCTGAGCCCGCGACACCTGCCTGCTCATCTGCTTGATAATCGACAGCTGAGCCGCGCGACACCTGCCTGCTCATCTGCTTGATAATCGCCAGCTGAGCCGCGCGACACCTGCCTGCTCATCTGCTTGATAATCGCCAGCTGAGCCGCGCGACACCTGCCTGCTCATCTGCTTGATAATCGCCAGCTGACCCCCGCGACACCTGCCTGCTCATCTGCTTGATAATCGACAGCTGAGCCTGCGCGACACCTGCCTGCTCATCTGCTTGATAATCGCCAGCTGAGCCGCGCGACACCTGCCTGCTCATCTGCTTGATAATCGACAGCTGAGCCGCGCGACACCTGCCTGCTCATCTGCTTGATAATCGCCAGCTGAGCTGCGCGACACCTGCCTGCTCATCTGCTTGATAATCGACAGCTGAGCCGCGCGCGACACCTGCCTGCTCATCTGCTTGATAATCGCCAGCTGAGCCGCGCGACACCTGCCTGCTCATCTGCTTGATAATCGCCAGCTGAGCCGCGCGACACCTGCCTGCTCATCTGCTTGACAGCCTGACACCTGCCTGCTCATCTGCTTGATAATCGCCAGCTGAGGCCCGCGACACCTGCCTGCTCATCTGCTTGATAATCGACAGCTGAGCCCGCGACACCTGCCTGCTCATCTGCTTGATATGTCGCCAGCTGAGCCGCGCGACACCTGCCTGCTCATCTGCTTGATAATCGCCAGCTGAGCCGCGCGACACCTGCCTGCTCATCTGCTTGATAATCGCCAGCTGAGCCGCGCGACACCTGCCTGCTCATCTGCTTGATAATCGCCAGCTGAGCCCGCGACACCTGCCTGCTCATCTGCTTGATAATCGACAGCTGAGCCCGCGCGACACCTGCCTGCTCATCTGCTTGATAATCGCCAGCTGAGCCCGCGCGACACCTGCCTGCTCATCTGCTTGATAATCGCCAGCTGAGCCGGCGCGACACCTGCCTGCTCATCTGCTTGATAATCGCCAGCTGAGCCGCGCGACACCTGCCTGCTCATCTGCTTGATAATCGACAGCTGAGCGCGCGACACCTGCCTGCTCATCTGCTTGATAATCGCCAGCTGAGCCGCGCGACACCTGCCTGCTCATCTGCTTGATAATCGACAGCTGAGCCGCGCGACACCTGCCTGCTCATCTGCTTGATAATCGCCAGCTGAGCCGCGCGACACCTGCCTGCTCATCTGCTGATAATCGACAGCTGAGCCGGCGCGACACCTGCCTGCTCATCTGCTTGATAATCGCCAGCTGAGCCGCGCGACACCTGCCTGCTCATCTGCTTGATAATCGCCAGCTGAGCCGCGCGACACCTGCCTGCTCATCTGATTGATAATGCGACACCTGCCTGCAGCTGAGCCCGCGACACCTGCCTGCTCATCTGCTTGATAATCGACAGCTGAGCCGCGCGACACCTGCCTGCTCATCTGCTTGATAATCGACAGCTGAGCCCGCGACACCTGCCTGCTCATCTGCTTGATAATCGCCAGCTGAGCCGCGCGACACCTGCCTGCTCATCTGCTTGATAATCGACAGCTGAGCCGCGCGACACCTGCCTGCTCATCTGCTTGATAATCGCCAGCTGAGCCGCGCGACACCTGCCTGCTCATCTGCTTGATAATCGCCAGCTGAGCCCCGCGACACCTGCCTGCTCATCTGCTTGATAATCGACAGCTGAGCCGCGACGACACCTGCCTGCTCATCTGCTTGATAATCGCCAGCTGAGCCGCGCGACACCTGCCTGCTCATCTGCTTGATAATCGCCAGCTGAGCGCGCGACACCTGCCTGCTCATCTGCTTGATAATCGACAGCTGAGCCCGCGACACCTGCCTGCTCATCTCTTGATAATCGCCAGCTGAGCCGCGTGCGACACCTGCCTGCTCATCTGCTTGATAATCGCCAGCTGAGCGCGCGACACCTGCCTGCTCATCTGCTTGATAATCGACAGCTGAGCGCGCGACACCTGCCTGCTCATCTGCTTGATAATCGACAGCTGAGCCCGCGCGACACCTGCCTGCTCATCTGCTTGATAATCGCCAGCTGAGCCGCGCGACACCTGCCTGCTCATCTGCTTGATAATCGCCAGCTGAGCCGCGACACCTGCCTGCTCATCTGCTTGATAATCGCCAGCTGAGCCCGCGACACCTGCCTGCTCATCTGTGATAATCGAGCGGCTGAGACACCTGCCTGCTCATCTGCTTGATAATCGACAGCTGGGCCCGCGACACCTGCCTGCTCATCTGCTTGATAATCGACAGCTGAGCCGCGCGACACCTGCCTGCTCATCTGCTTGATAATCGCCAGCTGAGCCCGCGACACCTGCCTGCTCATCTGCTTGATAATCGCCAGCTGAGCCGCGCGACACCTGCCTGCTCATCTGCTTGATAATCGCCAGCTGAGCCGCGCGACACCTGCCTGCTCATCTGTGATAATCGCCAGCTGAGGCGCGCGACACCTGCCTGCTCATCTGCTTGATAATCGCCAGCTGAGCCGCGCGACACCTGCCTGCTCATCTGCTTGATAATCGCCAGCTGAGCCCGCGACACCTGCCTGCTCATCTGCTTGATAATCGCCAGCTGAGCCGCGCGACACCTGCCTGCTCATCTGCTTGATAATCGACAGCTGAGCCGCGCGACACCTGCCTGCTCATCTGCTTGATAATCGCCAGCTGAGCCGCGCGACACCTGCCTGCTCATCTGCTTGATAATCGACAGCTGAGCCGCGCGCCACCTGCCTGCTCATCTGCTTGATAATCGCCAGCTGAGCCGCGCGACACCTGCCTGCTCATCTGCTTGATAATCGCCAGCTGAGCCCGCGCGACACCTGCCTGCTCATCTGCTTGATAATCGCCAGCTGAGCCGCGCGACACCTGCCTGCTCATCTGCTTGATAATCGACAGCTGAGCCCGCGACACCTGCCTGCTCATCTGCTTGATAATCGCCAGCTGAGCCGCGCGACACCTGCCTGCTCATCTGCTTGATAATCGCCAGCTGAGCCGCGCGACACCTGCCTGCTCATCTGCTTGATAATCGACAGCTGAGCGCGCGCGACACCTGCCTGCTCATCTGCTTGATAATCGCCAGCTGAGCCCGCGACACCTGCCTGCTCATCTGCTTGATAATCGACAGCTGAGCGCGCGACACCTGCCTGCTCATCTGCTTGATAATCGCCAGCTGGGCCCGCGCGACACCTGCCTGCTCATCTGCTTGATAATCGCCAGCTGAGCCGCGCGCGACACCTGCCTGCTCATCTGCTTGATAATCGACAGCTGAGCCGCGCGACACCTGCCTGCTCATCTGCTTGATAATCGCCGCCAGCTGAGCCGCGCGACACCTGCCTGCTCATCTGCTTGATAATCGACAGCTGAGCCCGCGACACCTGCCTGCTCATCTGCTTGATAATCGCCAGCTGAGCCGCGCGACACCTGCCTGCTCATCTGCTTGATAATCGACAGCTGAGCGCGACACCTGCCTGCTCATCTGCTTGATAATCGCCAGCTGGGCCGCGCGACACCTGCCTGCTCATCTGCTTGATAATCGCCAGCTGAGCCCGCGCGACACCTGCCTGCTCATCTGCTTGATAATCGCCAGCTGAGCGCGCGACACCTGCCTGCTCATCTGTTGATGTCGCCAGCTGAGCCGCGCGACACCTGCCTGCTCATCTGCTTGATAATCGCCAGCTGAGCGCGCGACACCTGCCTGCTCATCTGCTTGATAATCGCCAGCTGCGCCGCGCGACACCTGCCTGCTCATCTGCTTGATAATCGCCAGCTGAGCCGCGCGACACCTGCCTGCTCATCTGCTTGATAATCGACAGCTGAGCCGCGCGACACCTGCCTGCTCATCTGCTTGATAATCGCCAGCTGAGCCGCGCGACACCTGCCTGCTCATCTGCTTGATGTCGACAGCTGAGCCGCGCGACACCTGCCTGCTCATCTGCTTGATAATCGCCAGCTGAGCCGCGCGACACCTGCCTGCTCATCTGCTTGATAATCGCCAGCTGAGCCGGCGCGACACCTGCCTGCTCATCTGCTTGATAATCGCCAGCTGAGCGCGCGACACCTGCCTGCTCATCTGTGATAATCGCCAGCTGAGCCGCGCGACACCTGCCTGCTCATCTGCTTGATAATCGCCAGCTGAGCCCGCGACACCTGCCTGCTCATCTGCTTGATAATCGACCAGCTGAGCCCGCGCGACACCTGCCTGCTCATCTGCTTGATAATCGCCAGCTGAGCCGCGCGACACCTGCCTGCTCATCTGTGATAATCGCCAGCTGAGCCGCCGCGACACCTGCCTGCTCATCTGTTTGATAATCGACAGCTGAGCCGCGCGACACCTGCCTGCTCATCTGCTTGATAATCGCCAGCTGAGCCCGCGACACCTGCCTGCTCATCTGTTGATAATCGCCAGCTGAGCCGCGCGACACCTGCCTGCTCATCTGCTTGATAATCGCCAGCTGAGCGCGCGACACCTGCCTGCTCATCTGCTTGATAATCGCCAGCTGAGCCGCGCGACACCTGCCTGCTCATCTGCTTGATAATCGCCAGC
This sequence comes from Bos mutus, assembly GCF_027580195.1. Classification (NCBI taxonomy): domain Eukaryota; kingdom Metazoa; phylum Chordata; class Mammalia; order Artiodactyla; family Bovidae; genus Bos; species Bos mutus. Next base: position 6,575 of record NW_027220347.1, read on the forward strand.
TGAGCCGCGCGACACCTGCCTGCTCATCTGTGATAATCGCCAGCTGAGCCCGCGACACCTGCCTGCTCATCTGCTTGATAATCGCCAGCTGAGCCCGCGCGACACCTGCCTGCTCATCTGCTTGATAATCGCCAGCTGAGCCGCGCGACACCTGCCTGCTCATCTGCTTGATAATCGCCAGCTGGGCCCGCGACACCTGCCTGCTCATCTGCTTGATAATCGACAGCTGAGCCTCGCGACACCTGCCTGCTCATCTGCTTGATAATCGCCAGCTGAGCCGCGCGACACCTGCCTGCTCATCTGCTTGATAATCGCCAGCTGAGCCGCGCGACACCTGCCTGCTCATCTGCTTGATAATCGACAGCTGAGCCGCGCGACACCTGCCTGCTCATCTGCTTGATAATCGCCAGCTGAGCCCCGCGACACCTGCCTGCTCATCTGTGATAATCGCCAGCTGAGCGCGCGACACCTGCCTGCTCATCTGCTTGATAATCGCCAGCTGAGCCGCGCGACACCTGCCTGCTCATCTCTTTGATAATCGCCAGCTGAGCCCTCGCGCGACACCTGCCTGCTCATCTGCTTGATAATCGCCAGCTGAGCCGCGCGACACCTGCCTGCTCATCTGCTTGATAATCGCCAGCTGAGCCCGCGACACCTGCCTGCTCATCTGCTTGATAATCGCCAGCTGAGCCCGCGACACCTGCCTGCTCATCTGCTTGATAATCGACAGCTGAGCCCGCGCGACACCTGCCTGCTCATCTGCTTGATAATCGCCAGCTGAGCCCGCGACACCTGCCTGCTCATCTGCTTGATAATCGCCAGCTGAGCCCGCGCGACACCTGCCTGCTCATCTGCTTGATAATCGCCAGCTGAGCCCGCGACACCTGCCTGCTCATCTGCTTGATAATCGCCAGCTGAGCGCGCGACACCTGCCTGCTCATCTGCTTGATAATCGCCAGCTGAGCCGCGCGACACCTGCCTGCTCATCTGCTTGATGTCGCCAGCTG
>NW_027220348.1:0-26050 GCF_027580195.1 Bos mutus
TGTGTCCTTCACTATCTCCCTGAGTGTCCTCAGACTCATGTCCTTTCTATCAGTGAAGCCATCCAACCATCTCATCCTCTGTCACCCCCTTCTCCTCTTGCCCTCAATTTTTCCCAGCATGAATCTTTCTAGTGAGTCAGGTCTTTGCATCCGGTGGCCACAGTATTGGAGCTTCAGCTTCAGCATCAGCCCTTCCAATTAATATTCAGGGTTGATTCCCTGTAAGATTGACTGGTTTGATCTCCTTGCTCTCCAAGGGACTCTCAAGAGTCTTCTCTAGCACCACAGTTTGAAAGTGTTTGCCTTCTGTGCTCCTATGGGCTCTGCCTGCCTGGTGTGGAGACACTTGTGACACCCTTCTCCTGAAGGACGGAGAAGTGCCTGCTTCTTGTGCTTTCATCCCCTGCCTTATCCTTCCTTGTGTCATGCTGACAGTAAGGCACCTGTTGTTATATTATGTGTTTTAATCACAATTAAAAGAATGTGGGACTGACACATGCTACAACATGGCTAGACAGTGACAGCTGACAACGTCCTCAGTGGAAGAAGCCGCCAGGAAAGGCCGCCCAGGTCACATGCTCATCTGTGCTTTAAATCCATCAGGGATTTGAATGTGAGGGTAAGTCTCAATCATGGTTCCAGGAAAAAAGAAAAGAAAAGAAAGAAAACTAAATCCAAATGAAAAAAGACAATTCCATAGAGTTGGGGCAGCTGGTGAAAGCTGAAGTGGGCCTGTGGTTGGATTACTATAAGATCATCTCATGATGCTCATTCGGGGGATATATGCTGGGTTCCTTGGAGAGTGTCCTTGTTTGAGGTAAAACACACTGGAGTATTTTGTATGAAGGGGCAAATGTGAGTACTTTGAGTCTTGCTATTGAAAATTTTCTGTACGTTTGAAATGACTGAAAAATAAATTACTTCTCAAAACAACCATGTGAACAGAAGCACAGAAAAGTCAAGACGACATCAAACACGGCCAGAGAGGCCAGGCCCCACCCAGATCCTGCTCACCCCAAGTGACTAATCAAAACCCACAGGTTTCCACATCAAGCCCTTCCTCTGCTGGGTCCTCTGAACACAGTGCCCCTCCAGACAGCCAGCCAGGCACAGGAAGCTTCTCGCCACTGTTTCTTCACCTCTTCTTCCATGGTCTCCTGACTAAACTGAGTTCCTGAGGGAACTGAATTCCTCTCCGTGTGGATGCAGCCCAGTCCTGTCCCAAAGCCAAAGCCTGGGTGGGTCCTGAGGAGGCCTAGCTCCAGAGCTAAATCTGGAGTATAAAATGAAGCAGGGCAAAGTCTAACAAAGTTTTGCCAAGAAAATGCACTGGTCATAGCAAATAACCTCTTCCAACAACACAAGAGATGACACATGGACATCAACAGATGGCTAATACCAAAAGCGGATTGATTAGATTCTTTGCATCCAAAGATTGAGAAACTAAAATGGACTGGAATGGGTGAATTTAACTCCGATGACCATTATATCTACTACTGTGGCAGGAATCCCTTAGAAAAAATGGAGTATGGCCATCATGGTCAATAAAAGAGTCCAAAATGCAGTACTTGGATGCAATCTCAAAAATGACAGAATGATCTCTGTTTCCAAGGCAAACCATTCAATATCACAGTAATCCAAGTCTATGCCCCAACCAGTAACACTGACAAAGCTGAAGTTGAACATTTCTATGAAGACCTACAAGACCTTTTAGAACTAACACCCAAAAAAGATGTCCTTTTCATTATAGAGGACTGGAATGCAAAAGTAGGAAGTCAAGAAACACCTGGAGTAACATGCAAATTTGGCCTTGAAATACGGAATGAAGCAGGGCAAAGGCTAATAGAGTTTTGCCAAGAGAATGCACTGGTCATAGCAAACACCCTCTTCCAACAACACAAGAGAAGACTCTACATGTGGACATCACCAGATGGTCAATACTGAAATCAGACTGATTATATTCTTTTCAGCCAAAGATGGAGAAGCTCTATACAGTCAGCAAAAACAAGACTGGGAGCTGACTGTGGGTCAGATCATGAACTCCTTATTGCCAAATTCAGACTGAAATTGGAGAAAGTGGAGAAAACGACTAGACCATTCAGGTATGACCTAAATCAAATCCCTTATGATTATACAGTGGAAGTGAGAAATAGATTTAAGGGACTAGATCTGATAGATAAAGTGCCTGATGAACTATGGACTGAGGTTCGTGACAGTGTACAGGAGACAGGGATCAAGACCATCCCCATGGAAAAGAAATGGAAAAAGGCAAAATGGCTGTCTGGGGAGGCCTTACAAATAGCTGTGAAAAGAAGAGAAGCGAAAAGCAAAGGAGCAAAGGAAAGATATAAGCATCTGAATGCAGAGTTCCAAAGAATAGCAAGGAGAGATAAGAAAGCCTTCCTCAGCGATCAATGCAAAGAAATAGAGGAAAACAACAGAATGGGAAAGACTAGAGATCTCTTCATGAAAATTAGAGATACCAAGGGGACATTTCATGCAAAGATGGGCTCGATAAAGGACAGAAATGGTATGGACCTAACAGAAGCAGAAGATATTAAGAAGAGGTGGCAAGAATACACAGAATAACTGTATAAAAAAGATCTTCACGACCCAAATAATCACGATGGTGTGATCACTCACCTAGAGCCAGAGCCAGACATTCTGGAATGTGAAGTCAAGTGGGCCCTAGAAAGCATCACTACGAACAAAGCTAGTGGAGGTGATGGAATTCCAGTTGAGCTATTTGAAATCCTGAAAGATGATGCTGTGAAAGTGCTGCACTCAATATGCCAGCAAATTTGGAAAACTCAGCAGTGGCCACAGGACTGGAAAAGGTCAGTTTTCATTCCAATTCCAAAGAAAGGCAATGCCAAAGAACGTTCAAACTACCGCACAATTGCCCTCATCTCACATACTAGTAAAGTAATGCTCAAAATTCTCCAAGCCAGGCTTCAGTAATACATGAACCGTGAACTTCCTGATGTTCAAGCTGGTTTTAGAAAAGGCAGAGGAACCAGAGATCAAATTGGCAACATCTGCTAGATCATGGAAAAAGCAAGAGAGTTCCAGAAAAACATCTATTTCTGCTTTATTGACTATGCCAAAGCCTTTGACTGTGTGGATCAAAATAAACTGTGGAAAATTCTGAAAGAGATGTGAATATCAGACCACCTGACCTGCCTCTTGAGAAACCTATATGCAGGTCAGGAAGCAACAGTTAGAACTGGACATGGAACAACAGACTGGTTCCTAATAGGGAAAGGAGTACATCAAGGCTGTATATTGTCACCCTACTAATTTAACTTATATGCAGAGTACATCATGAGAAATGCAGGGCTGGAAGAAGCACAAGCTGGAATCAAGATTGCCGGGAGAAATATCAATAACCTCAGATACGCAGATGACACCACTCTTATGGCAGAAAGTGAAGAGGAACTAAAAAGCCTCTGATGAAAGTGAAAGTGGAGAATGAAAAAGTTGGCTTAAAGCTCAACATTCAGAAAACTAAGATCATGGCATTGGTCCCATCACTTCATGGGAAATAGATGGGGAGACAGTGGAAACAGTGTCAGACTTTATTTTTTGGGGCTCCAAAATCACTGCAGATGGTAATTGCAGCCATGAAATTAAAATACGCTTACTCCTTGGAAGGAAAGTTATGATCAAGCTAGATAGCACATTCAAAAGCAGAGACATTATCTTGCCAACAAAGGTCCGTCTAGTCAAGGCTATGGTTTTTCCAGTGTTCATGTATGGATGTGAGAATTGGACTGTGAAGAAAGCTGAGCACCAAAGAATGATGCTTTTGAACTGTGGTGTTGGAGAAGACTCTTGAGAGTCCCTTGGACTGCAAGGAGATCCAACCAGTCCATTCTGAAGGAGATCAGCCCTGGGATTTCTTTGGAGGGAATGATGCTAAAGCTGAAACTCCAGTACTTTGGTCACCTCATGCGAAGAGTTGATTCATTGGAAAAGACTCTAATGCTGGGAGGGATTGGGGGCAAGAGGAGAAGGGGACGACAGAGGATGAGATGGCTGAATGGCATCACCCACTCGATGGATGTGAGTTTGGGTGAACTCCGGGAGTTGGTGATGGACAGGGAGGCCTGGCGTGCTGTGATTCATGGGGTCACAAAGAGTCGGACATGACTGAGCGACTGAACTGAACTGAATAGAAGCGGAAGACATTAGAAGAGGTGGCAAGAATACACAGGAGAACTATACAAAAAAGATCTTCATGACCCAAAAAACCATGATGGTGTGATCACTCACCTAGAGCCAGGCATCATGGAATGTGAAGTAAAGTGGATCTTAGGAAGCATCACTACAAACAAAGGTAGTGGAGGTGATGCAATTTCAAATGAGCTATTTCAAATCCTAAAAGGTGATCTGCGAAAGTGCTGCAGTCAGGAGGAGCTAAGATGGTGGAGGAGCAGGAGAACATTTTCTCCCCCACAAATTCATCAAAAGAACATTTAAACTCCGAGTAAATTCTACAAAACAACTTCTGAATGCCAGCAGAGGACATCAGGCACCCATTAAAGCAATCCGTGTCTTCGAAAGGAGAGAGAAGAAATACAGCTCCACCCACCGGAACACCAACACAAGTTTCCCTAACCAAGAAACCTTGACAAGCCACCTGTACAAACCCACACACAGCGAGGAAACGCCACAATAAAGAGAACTCCACAAACTGCCAGAATACAGAAAGGACACCCCAAACTCAGCAATTTAAACAAGATGAAGAGACAGAGGAATACCCAGCAGATAAAGGAACAGGATAAATGCCCACCAAACCAAACAAAAGAGGACGAGATAGGGAATCTACCTGGTAAAGAATTCCAAATAATGATAGTGAAATTGATCTAAATCTTGAAATCAAAATAGAATCACAGATTAATAGCCTGGAGACAAGGATTGAGAAGATGCAAGAAAGGTTTAACAAGGACCTAGAAGAAATAAAAAAGAGTCAATATATAATGAATAATGCAATAAATGAAATTAAAAACACTCTGGAGGCAATAAATAGTAGAATAACAGAGGTAAAAGATAGGATTAATGAATTAGAAGATAGAATGGTAGAAATAAATGAATCAGAGAGGAAAAAAGAAAAATGAATTAAAAGAAATGAGGACAATCTCAGAGACCTCCAGGACAATATTAAACGCTACAACATTCAAATCATAGGGTCCCAGAAGAAGACGAACAAAAAGAAAGACCATGAGAAAATACTTGAGGAGATAATAGTTGAAAACTTCCCTAAAATGGGGAAGGAAATAATCACTCAAGTCCAAGAAACCCAGAGAGTCCCAAACAGGATAAACCCAAGGCAAAACACCCCAAGACACATATTAATCAAATTAACAAAGATCAAACACAAAGAACAAATATTAAAAGCAGCAAGGGAAAAACAACAAATAACACACAAGGGAATTCCCATAAGGATAACAGCTGATCTTTCAATAGAAACTCTTCAAGCCATGAGGGAATGGCAAGACATACTTAAAGCGATGAAAGAAAATAACCTACAGCCCAGTTTATTGTACCCAGCAAGGATCTCATTCAAATATGAAGGAGAAATCAAAAGCTTTACAGACAAGCAAAAGCTGAGAGAATTCAGCACCACCAAACCAGCTCTCCAACAAATACTAAAGGATATTCTCTAGACAGGAAACACAAAAAGGGTGTATAAATTCGAACCCAAAACAATAAAGTAAATGGCAATGGGATCATACTTATCAATAATTACCTTAAACGTAAATGGGTTGAATACCCCAACCAAAAGACAAAGCCCGGCTGAATCGATACAAAAACAAGACCCCTACATATGCTGTCTACAAGAGCCCCACCTCAAAACAGGGGACACATACAGACTGAAAGTGAAGGGCTGGAAAAAGATTTTCCATGCAAATAGGGACCAAAAGAAAGCAGGAGTAGCAATACTCATATCAGACAAAATAGACTTTAAAACAAAGGCTGTGAAGAGACAAAGACGGTCACTACATAATGATCAAAGGATCAATCCAAGAAGAAGATATAACAATTATAAATATATATGCACCCAACACGGGAGCACCGCAATATGTAAGGCAAATGCTAACAAGTATGAAAGGAGAAATTAACAATAACACAATAATAGTGGGAGACTTTAATACCCCACTCACACCTATGGATAGATCAACTAAACAGAAAATTAACAAGGAAACACAAACTTTAAACTATACAATAGACCAGTTAGACCTAATTGATATCTATAGGACATTTCATCCCAAAACAATGAATTTCACCGTTTTCGCAAGTGCACATGGAACCTTCTCCAGGATAGATCACATCCTGGGCCATAAATCTAGCCTTGGTAAATTCAAAAAAATTGAAATCATTCCAAGCATCTTTTCTGACCACAATGCAGTAATATTAGATCTCAATAACAGGAGAAAAACTATTAAAAATTCCAACATATGGAGGCTGAACAACACGCTGCTGAATAACCAACAAATCACAGAAGAAATCAAAAAAGAAATCAAAATTTGCATAGAAACGAATGAAAATGAAAACACAACAACCCAAAACCTGTGGGACACTGTAAAAGCAGTCCTAAGGGGAAAGTTCATAGCAATACAGGCATACCTCAAGAAACAAGAAAAAAGTCAAATAAATAACCTAACTCTACACCTAAAGCAACTAGAAAAGGAAGAAATGAAGAACCCCAGGGTTAGTAGAAGGAAAGAAATCTTAAAAATTAGGGCAGAAATAAATGCAAAAGAAACAAAAGAGACCATAGCAAAAATCAACAAAGCCAAAAGCTGGTTCTTTGAAAGGATAAACAAAATTGACAAACCATTAGCCAGACTCATCAAGAAACAATGGGAGAAAAATCAAATAAACAAAATTAGAAATGAAAATGGAGAGATCACAACAGACAACACAGAAGTACAAAGGATCATAAGAGACTACTATCAGCAATTATATGCCAATAAAATGGACAACGTGGAAGAAATGGACAAATTCTTAGAAAAGTACAACTTTCCAAAACTGAACCAGGAAGAAATAGAAAATCTTAACAGACCCATCATAAGCATGGAAATTGAAACTGTAATAAAAAATCTTCCAGCAAACAAAAGCCCAGGTCCAGGCGGCTTCACAGCTGAATTCTACCAAAATTTTAGAGAAGAGCTAACACCTATCCTACTCAAACTCTTCCAGAAAATTGCAGAGGAAGGTAAACTTCCAAACTCATTCTATGAGGCCACCATCACCCTAATACCAAAACCTGACAAAGATGCCACAAAAAAAGAAAACTACAGGCCAATATCACTGATGAACAAAGATGCAAAAATCCTTAACAAAATTCTAGCAATCAGAATCAACAACACATTAAAAAGATCATACATCATGACCAAGTGGGCTTTATCCCAGGGATGCAAGGATTCTTCAATATCCACAAGTCAATCAATGTAATACACCACATTAACAAATTGAAAAATAAAAACTATATGATTATCTCAATAGATGCAGAGAAAGCCTTTGACAAAATTCAACATCCATTTATGATAAAAACTCTCCAGAAAGCAGGAATAGAAGGAACATACCTCAACATAATAAAAGCTATATATGACAAACCCACAGCAAACATTATCCTCAATGGTAAAAAATTGAAAGCATTTCCTCTAAAATCAGGAACAAGACAAGGGTGCCCACTTTCACCATTACTATTCAACATAGTTTTGGAAGTTTTGGCCACAGCAATCAGAGCAGAAAAAGAAATAAAAGGAATCCAAATTGGAAAAGAAGAAGTAAAACTATCACTATTTGCAGATGACATGATCCTCTACATAGAAAACCCTAAAGACTGTACCAGGAAATTACTAGAACTAATCAACGATTATAGTAAAGTTGCAGGATATAAAATCAACACACAGAAATCCCTTGCATTCCTATACACTAATAATGAGAAAACAGAAAGAGAAATTAAGGAAACAATTCCATTCACCATTGCAACGAAAAGAATAAAATACTTAGGAATATATCTACCTAAAGAAACTAAAGACCTATATATAGAAAACTATAAAACACTGGTGAAAGAAATCAAAGAGGACACTAATAGATGGAGAAATATACCATGTTCATGGATTGGAAGAATCAATATAGTGAAAATGAGTATACTACCCAAAGCAATTTATAGATTCAATGCAATCCCTATCAAGCTACCAACGGTATTCTTCACAGAGCTAGAACAAATAATTTCACAATTCGTATGGAAATATAAAAAACCTCGAATAGCTAAAGCTATCTTGAGAAAGAAGAATGGAACTGGAGGAATCAACCTGCCTGACTTCAGGCTCTACTACAAAGCCACAATCATCAAGACAGTATGGTACTGGCACAAAGACAGAAATATAGATCAATGGAACAAAATAGAAAGCCCAGAGATAAATCCACGCACATATGGACACCTTACCTTTGACAAAGGAGGCAAGAATATACAATGGATTAAAGACAATCTCTTGGATTAAATGGATTAAAAACAAGTGGTGCTAGGAAAACTGGTCAACCACTTGTAAAAGAATGAAACTAGAACACTTTCTAACACCATACACAAAAATAAACTCAAAATGGATTAAAGATCTAAACATAAGACCAGAAACTATACAACTCCTAGAGGAGAACATAGGCAAAACACTCTCCGACATACATCACAGCAGGATCCTCTATGACCCACCTCCCAGAATATTGGAAATAAAAGCAAAAATAAACAAATGGGACCTAATTAAACTTAAAAGCTTCTGCACAACAAAGGAAACTATAAGCAAGGTGAAAAGACAGCCTTCAGAATGGGAGAAAATAGTAGCCAATGAAGCAACTGACAAACAACTAATCTCAAAAATATACAAGCAACTCCTACAGCTCAATTCCAGAAAACTAAATGACCCAATCAAAAAATGGGCCAAAGAACTAAATAGACATTTCTCCAAAGAAGACATACAGATGGATAACAAACACATGAAAAGATGCTCAACATCACTCATTATCAGAGAAATGCAAATCAAAACCACTATGAGGTACCATTTCACGCCAGTCAAAATGGCTGCGATCCAAAAGTCTATGAGTAATAAATGCTGGAGAGGGTGTGGAGAAAAGGGAACCCTCTTAAACTGTTGGTGGGAATACAAACTAGTACAGCCACTATGGAGAACAGTGTGGAGATTCCTTAAAAAACTGGAAGAGAACTGCGTTATGATCCAGCAATCCCACTGCTGGGCATACACACTGAGGAAACCAGAATTGAAAGAGACACGTGTACCCCAATGTTCATTGCAGCACTGTTTATAATAGCCAGGTCATGGAAGCAACCTAGATGTCCATCAGCAGATGAATGGATAAGAAAGCTGTGGTACATATACACAATGGAGTATTACTCAGCCATTAAAAAGAATACATTTGAATCAGTTCTAATGAGGTGGATGAAACTGGAGCCTATTATACAGAGTGAAGTAAGCCAGAAAGAAAAATACCAATATAGTATACTAACACATATATATGGAATTTAGAAAGATGGTAACAATAACCCTGTATACAAGACAGCAAATGAGACAATGATGTATAGAACAGTCTTTTGGACTCTGTGGGAGAGGGAGAGGGTGAGATGATTTGGGAGAATGGCACTGAAATATGTATAATATATATGAAACAAGTCGCCAGTCCAGGTTCGATGCACGATACTGGATACTTGGGGCTGGTGCACTGGGACGATTCAGAGGGATGGTATGGGGAGGGAGGAGGAGGAGGGTTCAAGATGGGGAACTCGTGTATGCCTGTGGCGGATTCATTTCAATATATGGCAGAACCAATACAATATTGTAAAGTTTAAAAATAAAATAAAATAAAAAAAAAAAAAGAAAGAAAGTGCTGCAGTCAATATGCCAGCATATTTGGAAAACTCCACAGAATTGGAAAAGGTCAGTTTTCACTCCAATCCCAGTGAAAGGAAATGCCAAAAAAATGTCCAAACTATTGTACAACTGCACTCATCTCACATGCTAGCAAAGTAATGCTCAAAATTATTCAAGCCAGGCTTCAGTAGTATGTGAACCATAAACTTTCAGATGTTCAAGGTAGATTTAGAAAAGGCAGAGGAACCAGAGATCAAATTGCCAAAATCTGTTGGATCATAGAAAAAGCAAGAGATATCCAGAAAAAACATCTACTCCTGCTTTATTGTCTAAGCCAAAGCCTTTGACTGTATGGATCACAACAAGCTGTGAAAAATTCTTCAACTGGTGGAAATACCAGACCATCTTAACTGCCTCCTCAGAAATCTGTATGCAGGTTAAGAAGCAACAGTTAGAATGGGATGTGGAACAATGGACTGGTTCCAAATTGGGAAAGGAGAACATCAAGAATGTATATTGTCACCCTGCTTATTTAGCTTATATGCAGAGTATATCCTGTGATATGGTGGGCTGGATGAAGCACAAGCTGGAATCAAGATCATTGGAAGAAATACGAATAACCTCAGATATGCAGACGACACAACAATTATGGCAGAAAGCAAAGAAGAACTAAAGAGCCTCTTGATGAAAGTGAAAGAGAAGAGTGAAAAAGCTGGCTTAAAACTCAACATTCAGAAAACTAAGATCATGGCATCTGGTCCCATCACTTCATGGCAAATAGATGGGGAAACAATGCAAACAGGGACAGACTATTTTCTTGGGCTTCAAAATTACTTCTGATGGTGACAGCAGCCATGAAATTAAAAGCCTCTTGCTCCTTGGAAGAAAAGCTATGACCAACCTAGACAGCGTATTAAAAAGCAGACCCAGAGAGATGGTATGGGGAGGGAGGTGGGAGGGGGGTTCAGGATGGGGAACACATGTACACCTGTGGCGGATTCATGTTGATGTATGGCAAAACCAATACAATATTGTAGAGTAATTAGCCTCCAATTAAAATAAATAAATTTATATTAAAAAGAAAAAAGCAGAGAGGTTACTTTGGCAACAAAGGTCCATCTAGTCAAAGCTATGGTTTTTCTGGTAGTCATGTATGGATGTGAGAGTTGTAGTATAACTATAAAGAAAGCTGAGTGCTGAAGAATTGATGCTTTTGAACTGTGGGGTTGGAGAAGACTCTTGAGAGTCCCTTGGACTGCAAGGAGATCCAATCAGTCCATCCTAAAGGAAATCAGTCCTGAATATTCATTGGAAGGACTGATGGTGAAGCTCCACTATTTCGGTCGCCTGATGCAAAGAACTGACTCATTGGAAAAGACTCTTAATGCTGGGAAAGATTGAAGGCAGGAGGAGAAGGGGATGACAGAGGATGAGATGGTTGGATGGCATCATCGATTAGATGGAACATGAGTTTTAGCAAGCTCTGGGAGTTGCTGATGGACAGGAAAGCCTGGCATGTGACCATAGGGTCGCAAAGAGTCAGAAACAACTGAGCCACTGAACTGATGTAGCTGAAGGCACTGTAAGTATGGATTTCTATCATTTCAGCCAAAGACATAACTAAATGATACAGCCTCAAATCCTAGTTGAAAACTGTCCTTAAGGAGTTCCCAGCAGACTTGGGTCTCTGCTTCTGCACCCACACCCTTCACCCATGAAAGCAGCTCAGGCACTATGGTGTCCTTTTGGCCTGGTTGGCTTGTCTGTAAGTGGTCTGTGAACACCTCCGGGTAGGCCTCTGCCTTTTCTCTGTGGACCCTGAACCTGCACACTATGGGCCTTCAGAACCTCAGGGACCTTGCCCCATCCCTACCATGGCTGGAAGGCTGAGCTGTCAAAAGTCTTGTGGATTCAGTTTGGCCCAAGCACTTCTTCCAGACCCTGGTGGCTTCACTACCTCTATAGCATGAAGAGCAAGGTCCCTTGTAAGCAGAGCTTCCCAACTGTCAGATCTCACCTCTTACCTGCCTTCCTGTGCTATCGTTTGTCAGCTGGGTCTCTCCTGTGGCACCACGGGAGGCTGCAATGTAGAGAAAGGAGGACCGGAACTGAGTTTCAAGGGAGACGTGGAAAGGGCAGTGTTGGATGCATCCTGTTCAAACTGAGTGAGGTTCCCTGTATATTCTGGAAAAGGCCTCATGTGCAAGAGGGGAATACAGTGCCTAAGGCCCCAAAGAAGAAGTCCAATGGGGGGAGTATTCCCCTTTAGCAGCTCCAGATGGGAGCCAGTGAGCCAGGAACTGTCCATGTGGTCACATGAGCATGACTATGTAATTGACAAGCAAAGGAGAAAAGGGTACAGGTTTGGAGGGAGTTAGAGGGTGGGGTCAGAGAAGGTAATGGCACCCCACTCCAGTACTCTTGCCTGGAAAATCCCATGGACAGGGGAGCCTGGTAGGCTGCAGTCCATGGGGTCGCTAAGAGTCGGACACGACTGAGCGACTTCACTTTCACTTTTCACTTTCAGGCATTGGAGAAGGAAATGGCAACCCACTCCAGTATTCTTGCCTGGAGAATCCCATGGACGGGGGAGCCTGGTGGGCTGCCGTCTCTGGGGTCGCACAGAGTTGGACATGACTGAAACAACTTAGCAGCAGCAGCAGAGGGTGGGATGGGGTCTGGTGAAGCAAGGTCCCCTCCTTCCTTCAGTATGAATTGTTTTTGAGTTTCAGAGCAGCCACATGGCAGTTTCCAATCCTTAGGCCCCCAGGGTAGCCTGCATGGGCCTGGGTGCCTTAGCGCCTTCACATGGACAAGCCCCACCATGCGGCTTCCCAGAGTTCAAGGAGCAGGATCTGGGGGTTCTGTTGGCTGCACACTTCCTCACTGTAGCCTGGCTACCTCCTTTCTCCGAACCTCTGTCTTGTCCTCTAATCAGGGACAGGAGCTGCTACCTTAACAGGACTAACCCTGTGAGGATTAATTAGGGGAATCCTAGGGTTAATAGCTGGCCCCAGCAGTTTGAGTCTATTTAGATCTCCAGACTAAAATAAGTCTTGAAATGTTAAGTGGAATTTCTTCCCTGAAGCCAGATGAAACCCACACCGTGGCAGTTCCAGGGTCTCCACTTAGCCAGCTGGACATCAAACCCAAAGGGGCTCAAACAAGCTAACAAACAAGAATGATCACAACTAAGTCCACGAGCACAGCTTCTGGCTGGACTGTACCTGGGTCTCAGGGACGTCAGCAGGAATCGTCTTCCCCCACCTCTCAGCTCTGCTTACTGATGTCATCCTCACCCAAGTAGCTCTGCCTTTATGGAACAAGGCCACCAACTGCCACAAGCTGATGTCACATCCCTCCAACTGCCACAGGCTGACCTCACTTCCGTCCAACTGCCACAGGCTGACCTTAGGTATCCCCTGTTCCTAATGGCAATAAACCTCCATTCCCCAGGATTCCAGCATATGCCCTGATTCGTCACTTGTCCAGCCCCGAGTCAATCAGGTGTCCAGGAGGATGGAACATGCTGATTGGTCAGGTGGAGGTCATGTGACCACCCCCTCTGGGAAACCTGTGAGCTGTTCAGCATGTTTCAGGGAGGGAGACAGTGTGATGCCCCAAGAGCAGGGGTGAGGGCACAACTGAAGGATCTGCTGTGATGTGTTTCTGGGATGTACCTGCTTACATCCTCCTCACATACCCAGTTTCCCCTATTTACAAAATGCTTTGTGACGGATCTCTTCCCTCCCCAAGCCCCATTTCACCCACTCACACCAATTAGGATCAAGACCTCCTGTTTGGAGACAAGACTGGGGATCCCCTCCCAGCCTCAAGGCTTGCTTTTAGTGTGTGATTACAGTCATTTATTGAGTCAACAAACATCCACTAAGCATCACCACCTGCTGCTGTGGGTTTCCAGGACTGTTGGTTGAGTACTGGGCATTGCTCAGTGGTCTCCCAAAGGGACTGAACTGTGTCTGAGGAGCATCTCAGACACAAATCACTGAGTAACTGAATCGCTTTGCTATACCCCTGAAACTAAAACAGTCTTGTAAATCAACTTTACTTCAATTTAAAAAATACACCCTCATTAAAATTGTCCTTAAAGTTGTAAAGTTTTCCCTTTCAAATGTAGGTTCCTAATGTGCCTGTGATTGCTTTGGTGGTATTTTTTGAGGTAGGGAATCCAGTTTTGTTTTCCAATTGGATGCCAAATTGAGCACCATTTATTAAATGGGCCTCCTTTCCCCATTTACATATTAAGAAACCTTTTTCAAACTCCTAGTGTCAAGGACCTCAGGTCTCTGGTAATTTGTACACCACCCCATATCCATCCTGCCATCTGTGCCTTCTCCCCTCCTTTTACCACTGCAGTTTCTAGCATTCACAAGTGCCCCAGAAAGCCCCATGTAGTGACCTGCGGATGTTTCTGTGAGGACTGGGGACATGAGCATAGAGTCCATAATGATCATGTGACCATGCTGTGTGACCCCAACATGGGGTGTGGCTTCCTAAGTCAAGAGTCTATGTATCTTCCTTTTGGTGCCTGGTGTGCACAGTAGGGCTGGTAGATTGGAACCTGGGGATGTGGGGCTGGCACTGGAGAGATTAGACCTCAAAGCTTGCTTTTCCATTCATTTGCCTCCTATGGGCTCCGCCTAGCCAGTGTGAAGACATTTCTGACACCTTTCTCCTAAAAGCCTGAGAGGGGCTCACTGCTTGCACTTCTCATCCCGTCTTATTCTTCCTTATGTCACGTTGACTGTAAGGTACCTGTTGTTATGTGTTTTTAATAACAATGAAAAAAGTGTAGGATTGATACAGGCTACAGCGTGGGTGAACACTGACAACATCCTAAGTGAAAGAAGCCACCCAGATCACATGCACATCTGATGCTTTAAATCCATCCAGGATTTGAATACGAGAGAAAGTCTCAATCAAGTTTCCAGAAAAAAGAAAGAAAACCAAATCAGAATGAAAGAAGTTACTACCATAGAGTTGGGACAGCTGGTGAAAGTTGAAGTGGACCTATGGATCAGATGGTTAGAAGATAGTTTCATAATCCTCATTTCGGGGATATATGCTGGGTTCCTGGGAGAATATCCTTGTTTAGGGTCAAACACACTGGAGTATTTTGTATGAAGGGGCAAATATGAATACTTTGAGTCTTGCTATTGAACATTTTCTGTAAGTTGGAAATGACTGAAAAATAAATTACTTCTCAAAACAACCATGTCAATAGGACAGAAAAGTCAAGACAATATTAAACATGGCTAGAGAGGCCAAGTTCTACCCAGATCCTACTCACCCCAAGTGATGATACACTTCGCTCTTGTAGGATTTCACGTGATTGTAAGGGACACTGTGGGAAGATTCTGTTAGGAGTCACTATCTTTTGGGTGTTGTGGATGACCTGGATGTGGTAGAAACAGTGGGATTTCTAGTTCTAGCTTTCGACATCAATCCACCAAAAATCTCTTAGAATATATTAATTCAGTAAAGCTGCAGGACCCAAAATGAATACATAAATCTCAGCTGTGTTCCTGTACACAAATAATGAACCATCAGAGAGAGAAATTAAGAAAACAGTCCCATTTAAAATAACATCAAAAGAACAAAATACCTAGGAATAAAGGTATCCAAAGACATGAAAGACTTGAGCACTGAAATTATTAAGATATTGGTGAAGAATTTGAAGACTCAAATGAAGGAAAGAGACCCTGTGCTCATGGATGGAAAGACTGATTAGTGCTAAAATGTCCATTCTAACCCAAACAGCACACACATTCAATGCAATTCCAACCATACTTCCAATGGTATTTTTCACAAAAACTGAACGAACGATCCTGACAGTTGCATGGAACCACAAAGGACCCTGAACAGCCAAGGGGGTCCTGAGAAAGGAGAACAGTAGCTGGGGGAAACTCACTCTGACTTCAAACCATCTTATGCAGCTATGGTAACCAAACCATGTAGAAATGGCACAGAAAGAGGAAACTAGCCAGAATATTAGCAGGGAGAACCAAGGAAAAAAACCTGCTAATACGTGGTCAGTTAACTGATGACAAGTCTGCCAAAGACATACACTTGGGAAGGGAAGGTCCCCTCAATAAATTGCCTGGAAAACAGAACATCACAAGCCAAAGGACACTGGACACTGTCTGCACTGCACACAAAACGAATCCAAACCCCCAGTTTTCTACACCAAGCCCTTCCTCTGCTGGGTTCTCTGAAGACAGCACCCTCCAGACAGCCAGCCAGGCACAGGAAGCTTCTCCTCACTGTTTCTTCACCTTTTCTTCCCATGGCCTCCTGTCGAAACTGAGCTCCTGAGGGAACTGAGCTCCTCTCAGTGTGGACACAGCCCTGTGTTGTCCTGAAGCGAATCCCCAGGTAGGTCCTGAGTAGGCCCATGTCCTGTAGGCTGTGCACAGGGCCAAGTCTGGGGGCAGAATCCGGAGCCCCTGCACTGGTAAGAGAGGTGGGACTGTCGCCCTCTGACGGCCAACTGGGAAATGCAGGCCGTAGCCATTCCTAGCTCACGGGAGGCCTGGATTCCTGCTGGTGGTCCTACTGAATCCACTGCGTGTTGGAAATTCAAAAGGATGGAGGCAAATATCCTGGGACCTCTAGGAAAAATAGTTACAGAACAATTAGAAAACATACACAATGAAATGAAATTAGACACACATTTGACAGCTTACACCAAAAGTCATTCAACACTGACCACAAAAAAAATTTAAAACAGTAAACTATAAACAATACAGAATAATAATAAATAAACGATAAATAATACAGAAGAAAACCTACATGATCACGGGTTTGGTTGCCTAGATCATGAGCTTTGACCTTGAACGCACTACATACAGGACGCACACACATATGTACATACACACATGAATTCATGTGTGTGTAAATATATATATATATGAATTTGTGTGTGTATATATCATGAATTCATGTATATATGTACAAATATATATACATGAATTCATGTGTATTTATATATATACAAGAATTCCTGTGTGTGTGTGTATATACATTAATCCATGTGTGTGTATAAAGTGAAAGTGAAAGTGAAGTCACTCAGTCGTGTCTGACTCTTTGTGACCCCATGGACTGTAGCCTACAAGGCTCCTCTGTCCATGGTATTTTCCAGGCAAGAGTACTGGAGTGGGTTGCCATTTCCTTTTCCAGAGGATCTTCCTGACCAGGGATCGAACCTGGGTCTCCTGCATTGTAAGCAGACGCTTTACCGTGAGCCACCAGGGAAGTCCTGTGTGTGTGTATATATACATGAAATTGTGTGTGTGCATGTGTGTGTGTGTATACACACATGAATTCCTGTGTATTTGTGCACTCATGCTAAGTTGCTTCAGTTGTGTCTGACTCTTTGTGATGCTATGGACTGTAGCCTGCCAGGCCCCTCTGTCCTTGGGGATTCTCCAAGGATGAATACTGGAGTGGGTTGCCATGCTCTCCTCCAGGGGATCTTCCCAATCCAGGGATCAAACCCAGATCTCTTGCATTGCAGGCAGATTCTTTACCATCTGAGCCATCTTTACCATCTGAGCCACCAGGGAAGCCCTTGTGTGTGTATACACACACACACACATATATGAATATATTATACACATACATACATGAATGGTATGACTTGAGATCCCAGAAATACACCATCCATTCATAATGAGCTCATTTTACACAACAGTCCACAGAACTAAATTGGGGGGAAATGGTGTTTTCAACAAATGGTGTTGCTAGGCAATTGGCTATCCACATGCAGCAGAATGAAATTGGACCCTTAGCTCATGCCACATACTAAAAAGTATCTCAAAATATATAAAAGGCTTAAATGTAAAAAGTAAAATTGCAGTCAGCCCCTTGTATCTATGGGTTCCACGTCCATGGATTCAAACTCTGTTGAGGTCCTTTAATGGACCGGAACCTGGTGGTCCGGAGTTGATGATAAGAAATTAAAAGAGAGAGAGAAAGAGGCTGATATTCCTTAGTTTATGCAGAAAACCAATAAAGCTCTTGGCACAGAGCTTGTGCTGCTTCACGCAGGCACCGGGTGCCTTCTCGAGGGGGTGAAGGCACAGTGTGCCTTCTCGAGAGGGTCTTAGAAGCCTGGGCAAGAAAGTGAGCTCAACGGGCCTCTGTGCTCCAAATTAGCCGGAGAGAGAGAGAAAGAAAGACACGGGGATTTAAGCTCTGATGGAGCAAAGGTGTTTTAGTCAACATAGTGTGGGTATATATACTGTCTTACAAGGTAGCTATTTTCAGCAAAGATAAAAATCAAAAGTCCAGACTTACAAATTATCAAGGAAACATAAGGTAATCCATATCAAAGAGAGAGGGTTGTAAATAATCACTTTTACCATAAGGTTCATAAAAAGGAAGAGGGTCGTAAATAGTTAACTTATCACCGTATGGAAAAACTAACCAAGGAAATGCATGCATTCTTCAGCCCCAGGAGTGGCTTGCCAACTCCTCTTAATTCCTGAATATTCAGGAATTAATAAGGAACAGAGGATTCATGACAGATCCAAAACAGCACACAGGAAGCCTCCTGTTAAATGCTTCCTGACAAAACTCCAGATCAAAACTATAAGAAAAAAAATTTCCAAAGGGTTTCAAAAGGAAAACATTGAATTTGTCACATACCAGCAACTATTTACATAGCATTCACATTGCATTTTTAACATTTATACAGTGACTATATGTATTAGTTATTATAAGTAAGCTAGATTTTATTTAAGGTATATAAGAGGATATTTGCCCAGGTTATTTGCAAATACCATTCCATTTTATATAGGAGACTTGAGTATACCAAAATTAGGGTATTCTGGAACCAATTCCCCAAGGGTACCAAGACATGACTGTATAAACTCTTCAATAAAACATGGGGGTAGGGCTTCCCTGGTAGCTCACTGATAAAGAATCCACCTGCCAGTGCAGGAGACATGGGTTCGATCCCTGGTCTGGGAAGATCCCACGTGCCTCGCAGCAACTAAGTCTGTGCCCCACAACTGCTGAGCTTGCTTGCTCTAGAGTCTGCATAACACAACTAGAGACTCTGTGCACAACAGTGCACAATGAAGATTCCTCAGGACACAAGGAAGACCCTGCCTGCCCCAACTAAGAGCTGATGAAGCCAAACAAATAAATATTTTTTTAAAAAACGTAAAAAAACAAATGTTGGCAACAATGCAGAGAAGTTGGAACCTTTAAACATTACTTGTGCAAATGGAAAAGGATTCAACATATGTCTATGATGTGAATGTAAAATCACCATACAGCTCAACAACTCTACTCTTGGGTACATACCCCAAAGAAGTGAAAACAGGTGTTCACACATGCTGATAGCAACACTCTTTATAAGACCCAAAAGGGAGAGATGGTGCAAATGCTCACCAGTGGGTAAACAGATAAACCAATTGGAGTGGATCCATAAACCACTATGATTTTTCCATAAAAGAAGTCAAGTGAAATGGTGCAGGCTATGTGGAAAACAGTGTGCCAGTTCCTCAAAACTTCGTCATAGAATTTACCTGTGATCCACCACATCCACATCAGGGTATATGACCCAAAGACTGAAAACAGGGGCTGGACACCTATGAGTACACACATCCTAGGAGCAGTATTCATCACAGCAGCAAAAGGCACAAGTGACCCAACTGCCCATCGTGGGTGAGGGGACCAAACAAACGTGGTGGTGTACACACAAAGGAATGCAATTCAGCCGAAAAAAAGAAGGGATTCTGACACGTGCTACTGCGAACAGAAACCCTGAAGCCATTATCAATGAAGCAACTGTCACAAGCAGAACAAAATTCCACTTATATGAGGTACACACAGAAGTCAAGTTCAAAGGCAGAAAGTAGAGTGTGATGGCCAGGGGCTGAGGTAAATTTGTCTTTAATGGGCACACAGTTTCACTGGTGAGAACAGAAAAGTTCTGAACATGGACGGAGACGTTATTTGTACAACAATGTGAGTGTGGTTAATGCCACAGAACAGTGTACTTAAAATGTCTTAAATGGTAAATAATCTGTACAATTAATCACACACACACCTACACAAACACACAAAATACATAAAGTCCTGATACATGTTATAACACAGAAAAGGCCATATTTATCTTATGACTCAGGTCATATTTATCTTGTGCACTTTGCCTCCATCAAGGTTGTGAAAATGAGGAAAAGTATCAATCATGGTTCCAGGAAAAGAAACCTGGATCAGAACAGGGAAAGACGTTTCCCTAGAGTTGGGACAGCTGGTGAAAGTTGAAATGGGCCTTGGGTTGGATTGTAACATGGAAACCATGTAATCTCCTTGTTTGGATGCTACATGCTGGTTCCCTGGAAGAACACTTTCCCTGTCTTGGGTAAAACGCACTAGAGAATCTTGTGTGAAGTGGCAAATGCACTCCAGTAAGGATGGCTGGGAAATCTGAGCGTGTAGATACACAAGAGTTTGTTCTGCTACCACAGGTCTCTGTAGGTTTGGAATTACGGCAAAGTCAAAAACTTTCCAAAACACCTTATCAATACCACACCAGAAAATCAGAGAAAACATCACACTTCCTAATAGAGGGCCAGCCTTGTTACCTAGATCCACTTCATACAAACTCATGAGCCCGATCGCCCCTGTATGAGTCCACATGGAATTGACGGGCACTGTGGGAAGATGCTGGTAGGAGCCACTCTGTCTTCCATGTTGTGAATGGCCTGGATGTGACAGAAACAGTGGGATTTTTGAGTTGTAATTTTCTACATAATTCCATTAAAACACCATTGGAACTAATACATGAATTCAGTAATGGTACAAAATCAATACATACAAATCAACTGTACTTCTAAACACAAAAAATGAACCATCAGATATATGGCAAAACCAATACAATATTGTAAAGTTAAAAAATAAAATTAAAAAAAAGAGAGAAAGAAAACAATCCAATTGACAACTGCATCAAAAAGAACAAAATACCAAGTAATACATTTAACCAAGGGCTTCTAAAGCCTGCACACTGAACACTTTCAGATGTTGATGAAGAAAATGAAGAAGAAACCAATAAACAGAAAGATAGTCCATGCTCATGGAATGGAAGAATTAGTATTGTTAAAATGTCCATTCTTTGCAAAGCAATGTCCAGTGTGAATGCATTCTTTGCCTAAGTTTCAATGGTATTTTTCACAGAAATAGAGCAAATCCTTTTAATATTCGTGTGGAAATAGTCAAAGGAATCCTCAGAAATGAGAACTGGCTGGAGGCTTCTTATGCTTTGACTTCAATGTAATGAAGCTATAATCATGAAAACAGTGTAGGAGTCATCAGTGCACAGACGAGAAGAGCAGGACATGTTACAGAGCCCAAGCTCACTCTGCTCATTGCACAACAGGCCGATAAATTGGAAGAGAAAGTGTTGGAACAAGGAATAATGATTTTAATTGGAAAGCTAGCAGACCAAGAAGACGGCAGACTAGCCACTGATCCATCTTTTCTCAGACCCAAT
The DNA here is from genome assembly GCF_027580195.1 of Bos mutus. Lineage (NCBI taxonomy): Eukaryota > Metazoa > Chordata > Mammalia > Artiodactyla > Bovidae > Bos > Bos mutus. The sequence continues at coordinate 21,418 of NW_027220348.1, forward strand.
TGGGGCTCCTTTTATACACAAGGGGAGGGGTTGCAGTGCTGACCAGTGGCTGTTTGGCACTGCAGCTCCACCTGCCCCAGCCCTATTACAACTGTATTACTTCATAGTGATAAGTGCCCTGCCGAGAATGAAGCCAGTCTACAGCCATAATATCCTGAATGTGTTGCATCGCCTTTGGTCTTGGAAGCTAAGTTAGGGTTGGGCCTGTTTAGTACTTGGATAGGAGACCACCTGGGGAATACTGGGTGTTGTAGGGTTTGGGGCTTCCCTAGTGGCTCAGATAGTAAACAATCTGCCTGCCACACAGGAGACCTGGGTTTGATCCCTGGGTCGAGAAGATCCCCTGGAAAAAAGGAATGGCTACCCACTCCAGTATTGTTGCCTGGAGAATTCCATGGACAGAGGAGCTTGGCAGGCCACAGTTCATGGGGTCGCAAAGAGTTGAACACAGCTGAGTGACTAACTTTAACTAACTAACTAAGGGGATGAAAACTCAGAGAGCTGCCTTTTTTGGTAGGCTCAGCAGAGAAGGTTCTCCAGGCGCTAATGGTTGCGAAGGAACTTAATGGACCCCTTTCCTATATGGCCTCACTGATGCCAGGAGCCAGGCTTTGCCAAGTAACAGTCCAGAGACCAGCCTGTCATGGTAAGTTCATTCTGCTTTCTTGTTTCTTACATCTGACAATTCAAGAAGGCTACCTCCTTACCATGTCTTTTCTTCATTCAGGTTTCCCTCTGTACTGGTAGTGCCTCACCTGCATCCATTCCTGCTTTGAGCCACAACTGCCCCTTTAAGCTACAGGCCCCATCCTCCATGCTGCAGCAGGGCGGGCTGGGTCACCTGGAACACGGGTCCTGCTGTGAGTGATGCTGCAGGATGCTCATCGTCCTTTAGGTTTGCCCTGCTCAGCCCCTCACCACCTCCTGTCATCCGTGGGGCCAGTTCTTCCAAGGGGGGTGGCAGGCTGTTCGGCTTCTGGTTGACATGCTCTTTCTCCAGCTTGTTACCTTCCTTAGAAATGTTTCATCATCTCCACCAAATACCCATTTGGAACTTTTAAGATGGCACTTGAAACAGGCTCCTGTGTCACGTCAGTGCCCCTGCCCCTCCTCCCTTGCCCCCACGTGACCTCTGGGCACTCCCCACCCCAAACCATAACAAACTTACCTTAGTTCCTGCCACAACGTCCTTTTCTGCATCTCTGGTGACATTTCTCATCATCCTTTCCCCTCTGTACTGTCTTCCTTCCATCAGGCTCACCTGGTTGCAGGTACTGAGAAAAGTGAAGCTCCCTGGGCCCCCAGAGACCTCTCTTCTCCCCAGCCCTCACCTCATCCTCATCCCTCTGGATTTAGCATTTTGTACTCTTTGAACTGGGCATTACGATGAATTTAATTGCTGCTGTACACTCCTCCCCACCCCAACTTGATGTTCAGTTTTCCTTTTTAATTTTTCAAATTATTTTAATTGTGGTAACTGATTTATAATATTAATAACTCTCATGTGTGCCTTGTATGTCGACTTCACACACACTACACCGTGCTCACCGCCAAAAATTTAGTTTCAGTTCCTCACCATAGAGTGGGCCTTTTACCCATTTCTCCCTCTTTCTTTTCATTTTTAAATGTCAGTTATGAGTACAGGCCTTGGCACAAAGTAGATGAAAAAAAGGTGATGAAAAATTTATAGTGAAAAATTAAATTAGACCTAAATTCAAAGATGATTTATGGAGAAAAAGAAAGTCTTTTCCATTAGCTTTTTTCCCCCATTAGCTTCAATAATGCTTTTCTATTAGCATAACGCTTCCTTTTTTTCCTTCTATTCCCTTGTCTATATCCATCTCTTTGCACCATAATGTTCTCTGCCTTATTGTCTTCCCATAACACTGATGTAGGAGATAGATGGACTCCGGGTTAGACATTTACAACTAGCCCCCTGTTCACATTTCCTGAGACAAGCGATAGGTGGGCTCCAGTTGAGGCATTTACAATCAGCCTCCTGTTTGCCCTCTGAAATGGAAGTAACAACAGAAAGATGATAAATAGCCAGTGTTTGTCTCTTATAAACACTTTAAAGTAATAGTCATGGCAAGGACAAAGAGGGACAAAATCCTGCTTGAATAAAGGACTGAGATCTCCCCTCCCCCCACCCCCTTTTGGGACAAGGGAAACACTACACATGCGCAGAAAGGCTCCTTGTGGGTCAAAAATCAGGTGAAAATGCCAGACCATAATGAGTCTTGCTTCTCCCAGAAGCCTCCACTTCGAGATCCATCTTAGCTGAGGGGTGAGTGCACACCAGGGGAGAGTCTCAGGATAGGTCGGATGTGAAAAAAGAAACCAGAAAATTGGCAGAAAGGAAGACAAAGACCCAGAAAAACTGGCCTACGTACATGACATTAACTCTTTATTGCGCTCCTTTCTCTCCAGGTGTGTATCTCTGTTTTGCTTCTGTCTTAACTAAACCAACTGTTTCTCTATGTTCTTTCCCACATGTTGCTGTGCTATGTTTCTAATAATAAACTTTGTACCTGCATTTACAGTTTCTGCCTAAATGGTAAATGCATTTTTCACTGGGGGCAAAGATCCAGGGAAAATTAGCTTCTAGCCTCTAACCCTTGCTGGCCTGGTGGCTAGGATTCCTGGTTTTCGTTCAGGCTACCCAGGGTCAGTTCCTGGGCAGGGAATTAGATCTCACTTCGCGCCACCACTCACTGCTGCCTCACTGAAGTGAAGTGAAGTGAAGTGAAGTCGCTCAGTCTTGTCCAACCCTTTGCGATCCCATGGACGGTAGCCTACCAGGCTCCTCCGTCTATGGGATTTTCCAGGCAAGAATACTGGAATGGGTTGCCATTTCCTTCTTCAGGAGATCTTCCCAACACAAGGATCGAACCCTGATCTCCTGTATTATAGGCAGATGCTTTACTGTCTGAGCCACCAGGGAAGTGAGCTGCCTCACTGAGATCAACTCAATTTTTATCACCATTTAATCTACATCATATGAATTTTTGCAACTAATTTGTAACTTATAGAAAAAAGACTTCTTAGGTATTAACATACTGGTATTTCCAAAAGGGGGAAATACTTCTTCCCTAAAACTGCATTAAGAAAATCTGAACTTAAGAAAATATGTTTTGGTGTAGCAGAATTATTATTTTATCTTTACAAACCAGCATTTGTTAAATACTTAGCTGCTAATAACTGTTCAGGCTTCCCTGGTGGCTAAGCTGGTAAAGAATCGACCTACAATGCAGGAGACGTGGGTTCCATCCCTGGGTTGGAAAGATCCCCTGGAGAAGGGAACGGCTACCCATTCTAGTATTCTGGCCTGGAGAATTCCATGGACTGTGTAGTCCATGCGTGTAGTCCATGCAGAGTCGGACACGACTGAGTGACTTTCACTATTCACTAATAACTGTTCAGCCTGAAATAAGAACTTTCAAAAGTCTTTGGACACAGACGCTCTAACTTAATTCCCCTCTGGGGTAAATATTTTGCATGTGCTTTTAGGTTATATATACACAATAGGCACAGAACTCTTTTATTATGCATTTTATTTTCATATAAATTAACATCCTAGAAAAATTAAAATAGAAACACTAAATACAGTATTGCACATAGCAATCTCTGTTAAACGCCCCATTGTATCATTGAAGTTCATATACACATGGAGGGACTGAAGGAGACAGGAAGACGGCAGAACAGCAACCCGAGAGCCACCACTGTGTCTGTGCACATCAACTACAGACTGAAAGGTGAGGACAGTATTTTACATAAATAGAAACATAGTTACAATTCAGATTTTCTTTGTAAGTTGCTTCCATCATTGGTTTGCAATAGCAACAGATTCTCCCCTTTATTTATAGCCATACCCCAAGACATATCATTTTTAAAAATCTATTAATGTTAGACAAAGCCATCACAATGCTTCAGAAGTGACTTTAAAATACTCTCAGAAAGAGTGGAGTTATACTTTTCCCCTCTCAAACTAAAATAAAATATTTTCTTAGGCTCCTTTAGATCATAAACTCTTGCATACTCATTTCATAGCTTTTGATTAACTGCCGTAACACATAAAGGAAACCCCAATCAAGTCACAATACTCAGGCAGGTGGGTTTAATGAACAAGTCCTAGGTAGATATCAATCCATTTAAAGTTACTCTTTTTTTTTTTTTTGCCAACAGTTGTCATGTTTGGCAATTTTATGAGGATCATTTAAAAGCACTGTGTCATTTTCTTTGAGAAGGGCAATGGTAAAAGTTACAGAGAGGCACGATTTTGGTTTAATTGGCCTTTGCTGCAGATTGGCTTTATGTAGGTCCTAAAGGACATGGTTGATAAAGACCCTCATTTAACTTAAAATTATAATTCCTGCCTATATTAAATGATGTATAGAAAGGGTTTTCCTTTTGCTATATTTTTTTCTATTCATTGTCTGATGAGTAAAAAAAATGATAATCTTCTTTCACAAATATATAGTTACAGAGACCAACCCAAGAGCTGGGAAAGCCTTATCTATGACATATATAAATGGTACCTCAATTTTAAAATAGAAAATTTATATGCAGATGTGAAACTGATACAAACAAGTCACTAGAAATAACATGTTAACCATAAATCTAAATGCAGTGA
>NW_027220349.1:0-17951 GCF_027580195.1 Bos mutus
GATCAGTGCATGATCAGCCACGTGATCGGTGCATGAGTCGCGTGATCGGTGCATGATCGTGATCGCGTGATCAGTGCATGATCAGCCACGTGATCAGTGCATGATCAGCCGCGTGATCAGTGCATGATCAGTCGCGTGATCAGTGCATGATCAGCCGCGTGATCAGTGCATGATCAGCCGCGTGATCAGTGCATGATCAGCCGCGTGATCAGTGCATGATCAGTGCGTGATCAGTGCGCGTGATCAGTGCGTGATCAGTGCATGCCCGTGATCAGTGCATGATCAGCCGCGTGATCAGTGCATGATCAGCCACGTGATCAGTGCATGATCAGCCGCGTGATCAGTGCATGATCAGCCACGTGATCAGTGCATGATCAGCCGCGTGATCAGTGCATGATCAGTCGCGTGATCAGTGCATGATCAGCCGCGTGATCAGTGCATGATCAGTCCGCGTGATCAGTGCATGATCAGTCAGTGCGTGATCAGTGCATGATCAGTCCCGCGTGATCAGTGCATGATCAGCCACGTGATCAGTGCATGATCAGCAGTGCGTGATCAGTGCATGATCAGCCGCGTGATCAGTGCATGATCAGTCGCGTGATCAGTGCATGATCAGCCGCGTGATCAGTGCATGATCAGCCACGTGATCAGTGTGCATCATCAGCGTGTGATGCGTGATCAGTGTGTGATGATCAGTCACGTGATCAGTGCATGATCAGCCGCGTGATCAGTGCATGATCAGCGCGTGATCAGTGTGCATGATCAGTGCGTGATCAGTGCATGATCAGCCGCGTGATCAGTGCATGATCAGTCGCGTGATCAGTGCATGATCAGTCCGCGTGAGTCAGTGCATGATCAGCCGCGTGATCAGTGTATGATCAGCCGCGTGATCAGTGCATGATCAGCCGCGTGATCAGTGCATGATCAGCCGCGTGATCAGTGCATGATCAGCCACGTGATCAGTGCATGATCAGCCGCGTGATCAGTGCATGATCAGCCCCGTGATCAGTGCATGATCAGCCCGCGTGATCAGTGCATGATCAGCCACGTGATCAGTGCATGATCAGTGCGTGATCAGTGCATGATCAGCCGCGTGATCAGTGCATGATCAGCCCGCGTGATCAGTGCATGATCAGCGCGTGATCAGTGCATGATCAGCCGCGTGATCAGTGCATGATCAGCCACGTGATCAGTGCATGATCAGCCGCGTGATCAGTGCATGATCAGCCGCGTGATCAGTGCATGATCAGTCCGTGATCAGTGCATGATCAGCGTGATCGTGATCAGTGCATGATCAGCCATGTGATCAGTGCATGATCAGTCACGTGATCAGTGCATGATCAGCCCGTGATCAGTGCATGATCAGCCACGTGATCAGTGCATGATCAGCCGCGTGATCAGTGCATGATCAGCCACGTGATCAGTGCATGATCAGCCGCGTGATCAGTGCATGATCAGCCGCGTGATCAGTGCATGATCAGCCACGTGATCAGTGCATGATCAGTCGCGTGATCAGTGCATGATCAGCCAGTGTGCGTGATCAGTGCATGATCAGCCGTGCGTGATCAGTGCATGATGTGCGCGTGATCAGTGCATGATCAGCCTGCGTGATCAGTGCATGATCAGTCGCGTGATCAGTGCATGATCAGCCGCGTGTGTGTGCATGATCAGCCGTGATCAGTGTGCATGATCAGCCCGCGTGATCAGTGCATGATCAGCCGCGTGATCAGTGCATGATCAGCGCGTGATCAGTGCATGATCAGCCACGTGATCAGTGCATGATCAGCCGCGTGATCAGTGCATGATCAGCCACGTGATCAGTGCATGATCAGCCACGTGATCAGTGCATGATCAGCCGCGTGATCAGTGCATGATCAGCCGCGTGATCAGTGCATGATCAGCCGCGTGATCAGTGCATGATCAGCCGCGTGATCAGTGCATGATCAGCCGCGTGATCAGTGCATGATCAGTCGCGTGATCAGTGCATGATGATCGCGTGATGGTGTCGTGATCGTGTGCATGATCAGTGATGCGTGATCAGTGCATGATCAGTCATCGCGTGATCAGTGCATGATCAGCGCGTGATCGCGTGATCAGTGCATGATCAGTGCATGATCAGTCGTGATCAGTGTGCATGATCAGCCGCGTGATCAGTGCATGATCAGTCGCGTGATGATGCATGTGCATGATCAGGCGCGTGATCAGTGCATGATCAGCCGCGTGATCAGTGCATGATCAGCCACGTGATCAGTGCATGATCAGTCACGTGATCAGTGCATGATCAGTCGCGTGATCAGTGCATGATCAGCCACGTCAGTGCATGATCAGTGCGTGATCAGTGCATGATCAGTGCGTGATCAGTGCATGATCAGCCACGTGATCAGTGCATGATCAGCCGCGTGATCAGTGCATGATCAGTGCGTGATCAGTGCATGATCAGCCGCGTGATCAGTGCATGATCAGTCAGTGCGTGATGATCAGTGCATGATGATCAGCCGCGTGATCAGTGCATGATCAGCCACGTGATCAGTGCATGATCAGTCGCGTGATCAGTGCATGATCAGCCACGTGATCAGTGCATGATCATCGCGTGATCAGTGCATGATCAGCCCGTGATCAGTGCATGATCAGCCGCGTGATCAGTGCATGATCAGCCACGTGATCAGTGCATGATCAGCCGCGTGATCAGTGCATGATCAGTCGCGTGATCAGTGCATGATCAGCCGCGTGATCAGTGCATGATCAGCCGCGTGATCAGTGCATGATCAGTCCGTGATCAGTGCATGATCAGCCACGTGATCAGTGCATGATCAGCCGCGTGATCAGTGCATGATCAGCCGCGTGATCAGTGCATGCATGATCAGTCCGTGATCAGTGCATGATCAGTGCGCGTGATCAGTGCAGCCATGATCAGCCGCGTGATCAGTGCATGATCAGCCGCGTGATCAGTGCATGATCATCGCGTGATCAGTGCATGATCAGCCGCGTGATCAGTGCATGATCAGCGTGCGTGATCAGTGTGCATGATCAGCCGCGTGATCAGTGCATGATCAGCCACGTGATCAGTGCATGATCAGCCGCGTGATCAGTGCATGATCAGCGCGTGATCAGTGCATGATCAGCGCGTGATCAGTGCATGATCAGCCGCGTGATCAGTGCATGATCAGATCCGCGTGATCAGTGCATGATCAGCCGCGTGATCAGTGCATGATCAGCCCGCGTGATCAGTGCATGATCAGTCGCGTGATCAGTGCATGATCAGCCGTGCGTGATCAGTGCATGATCAGCCGCGTGATCAGTGCATGATCAGCCACGTGATCAGTGTGTGCATGATCAGCCGTGATCAGTGCATGATCATCACGTGATCAGTGCATGATCAGCCGCGTGATCAGTGCATGATCAGCCACGTGATCAGTGCATGATCAGTCCGCGTGATGCATGATCAGATCACGTGATCAGTGCATGATCAGCCCGCGTGATCAGTGCATGATCAGCCATGCGTGATCAGTGCATGATCAGCCGCGTGATCAGTGCATGATCAGCCGCGTGATCAGTGTGCATGATCAGCCGCGTGATCAGTGCATGATCAGATCGTGATCAGTGCATGATCGTGCGTGATCAGTGCATGATCATCAGTGCAGTGATCAGTGCGTGATCAGTGCATGATCAGTCACGTGATCAGTGCATGATCAGTGCGTGATCAGTGCATGATCAGCCGCGTGATCAGTGCATGATCAGCCGCGTGATCAGTGCATGATCAGCCGCGTGATCAGTGCATGATCAGTCGCGTGATCAGTGCATGATCAGCCGCGTGATCAGTGTGCATGATCAGTCGCGTGATCAGTGCATGATCATCAGCCACGTGATCAGTGCATGATCAGCCACGTGATCAGTGCATGATCAGCCCGCGTGATCAGTGCATGATCAGTCGCGTGATCAGTGCATGATCAGCCGCGTGATCAGTGCATGATCAGCCGCGTGATCAGTGCATGATCAGCAGTGCGTGATCAGTGCATGATCAGCCCGCGTGATCAGTGCATGATCAGTCGTGATCAGTGCATGATCAGCCGCGTGATCAGTGCATGATCAGCCCGCGTGATCAGTGCATGATCAGCCCGCGTGATCAGTGTGATGATCAGCCCGTGATCAGTGCATGATCAGCCGCGTGATCAGTGCATGATCAGCCGCGTGATCAGTGCATGATCAGCCGCGTGATCAGTGCATGATCACGTGATCAGTGTGATCAGTGCGCGTGATCAGTGCATGATCAGCCGCGTGATCAGTGCATGATCAGTCGCGTGATCAGTGCATGATCAGCCGCGTGATCAGTGCATGATCAGTGCGTGATCAGTGCATGATCAGTGATCAGTGTGATCGTGTGCATGATCAGCCGCGTGATCAGTGTGCATGATCAGCCCGTGATCAGTGCATGATCAGCCGCGTGATCAGTGCATGATCAGCGCGTGATCAGTGCATGATCAGTGCGTGATCAGTGCATGATCAGCCGCGTGATCAGTGCATGATCAGCCGTGATCATGTGTGATCAGTGCATGCGTCATCAGTGCATCAGTGCATGATCAGCCGCGTGATCAGTGCATGATCAGCCGCGTGATCAGTGCATGATCAGCCGCGTGATCAGTGCATGATCAGCCGCGTGATCAGTGCATGATCAGCCGTGTCGTGATCAGTGCATGATCAGCCACGTGATCAGTGCATGATCAGTCCGCGTGATCAGTGCATGATCAGCCGCGTGATCAGTGCATGATCAGCCGCGTGATCAGTGCATGATCAGTCGTGTGAGTCAGTGCATGATCAGTGCGTGATCAGTGCATGTCAGTCGCGTGAGTGCATGATGTGATCAGCGTGATCAGTGCATGATCAGCCGCGTGATCAGTGCATGATCAGCGCGTGATCAGTGCATGATCAGCGCGTGATCAGTGCATGATCGGCCCACGTGATCAGTGCATGCATGATCAGCCACGTGATCAGTGCATGATCAGCGCGTGATCAGTGCATGATCAGCCGCGTGATCAGTGCATGATCAGCCGCGTGATCAGTGCATGATCAGCCGCGTGATCAGTGCATGATCAGCCCGCGTGATCAGTGCATGATCAGCCGCGTGATCAGTGCATGATCAGCCCGCGTGATCAGTGCATGATCAGCCGCGTGATCAGTGCATGATCAGCCGCGTGTGTGCAGTGCATGATCAGTCCGTGATCAGTGCATGATCAGCCGCGTGATCAGTGCATGATCAGCCACGTGATCAGTGCATGATCAGCCGCGTGATCAGTGCATGATCAGCCGCGTGATCAGTGCATGATCAGCCGCGTGATCAGTGTGCATGATCAGCGCGTGATCAGTGCATGATCAGCCCGCGTGATCAGTGCATGATCATCGCGTGATCAGTGCATGATGCGTGATCAGTGCATGATCAGTGCGTGATCAGTGCATGATCAGCCGCGTGATCAGTGCATGATCAGCCACGTGATCAGTGCATGATCAGCCGCGTGATCAGTGTGATCAGCACGTGATCAGTCGTGTGTGTGCATGATCAGTGCATGATCAGTGCGTGATCAGTCGCGATGATCAGTGATCAGTGCATGATCAGCCGTGATCAGTGCATGATCAGCCGCGTGATCAGTGCATGATCATGATCAGCCACGTGATCAGTGCATGATCATCAGCCGCGTGATCAGTGCATGATCAGCGTGCGTGATCAGTGCATGATCAGCCGCGTGATCGTGTGCATGATCAGTCAGTGCGTGATCAGTGCATGATCAGTCGCGTGATCAGTGATCATGATCAGATCACGTGATCAGTGCATGATCAGCCGTGTGATCAGTGCATGATCAGCCGCGTGATCAGTGCATGATCAGTCAGCGTGATCAGTGCATGATCAGCCGCGTGATCAGTGCATGATCAGCCCGTGTGATCAGTGCATGATCAGCCGCGTGATCAGTGCATGATCAGCAGTCATGTGATCAGTGCATGATCAGTGCGTGATCGTGTGCATGATCAGCCGCGTGATCAGTGCATGATCAGCCACGTGATCAGTGCATGATCAGTCGCGTGATCAGTGCATGATCAGCCGTGCGTGATCAGTGCATGATCAGCCGCGTGATCAGTGCATGATCAGCCGCGTGATCAGTGCATGATCAGCCGCGTGATCAGTGCATGATCAGTCGCGTGATCAGTGCATGATCAGCCCGCGTGATCAGTGCATGATCAGCCGCGTGATGTGTGCATGATCAGTCGCGTGATCCCGTGTGCATGATCAGCCACGTGATCAGTGCATGATCAGTGCGTGATCAGTGCATGATCAGCCGCGTGATCAGTGCATGATCAGCCGCGTGATCAGTGCATGATCAGTCGCGTGATCAGTGCATGATCAGCCACGTGATCAGTGCATGATCATCCGCGTGATCAGTGCATGATCAGCCGTGATCAGTGCATGATCAGCCGTGATCAGTGCATGATCAGCCGCGTGATCATCATGCATGATGCGTGATCAGTGCATGATGCGTGATCAGTGCATGATCAGTGCGTGATCAGTGTGCATGATCAGCCGCGTGATCAGTGCATGATCAGTCGCGTGATCAGTGCATGATCAGCCCGTGTGATCAGTGCATGATCAGTCGCGTGATCAGTGCATGATCAGCCGCGTGATCAGTGCATGATCAGTCCGCGTGATCAGTGCATGATCAGCCGCGTGATCAGTGCATGATCAGCCGCGTGATCAGTGCATGTGATCAGTCCGCGTGATCAGTGCATGATCAGCCGCGTGATCAGTGCATGATCAGCCGCGTGATCAGTGCATGATCAGTGCGTGATCAGTGCATGATCAGTCGCGTGATCAGTGTGATCAGTGCGCGTGATCAGTGCATGATCATCGTGATCAGTGCATGATCAGCCGCGTGATCAGTGCATGATCAGTCACGTGATCAGTGCATGATCAGCCGCGTGATCAGTGCATGATCATCAGCGTGATCAGTGCATGATCAGTCAGTGACGTCAGTGCATGATCAGTCCGCGTGATCAGTGCATGATCAGCCACGTGATCAGTGCATGATCATGATCGTGATCAGTGCATGATCAGCCGCGTGATCAGTGCATGATCAGCCACGTGATCAGTGCATGATCAGCCGCGTGATGATCAGTGCATGATCAGCCGCGTGATCAGTGCATGATCAGTCGCGTGATCAGTGCATGATCAGCCGCGTGATCAGTGTGATCATCGCGTGATCAGTGCATGTGATGTGTGTGATCAGTCGCGTGATCAGTGCATGATCAGATCCGCGTGATCAGTGCATGATCAGCCGTGTGATCAGTGCATGATCAGCGCGTGATCAGTGCATGATCAGTGCGTGATCGTGTGCATGATCAGCCACGTGATCAGTGCATGATCAGCCGCGTGATCAGTGCATGATCAGTGCGTGATCAGTGCATGATGTGATCAGTGCGTCAGTCCGTGATCAGTGCATGATCAGCCGTGCGTGATCAGTGCATGATCAGCCGCGTGATCAGTGCATGATCAGTCACGTGATCAGTGCATGATCAGTCACGTGATCAGTGCATGATCAGCCGCGTGATCAGTGCATGATCAGTGCGTGATCAGTGCATGATCAGTGCGTGATCAGTGCATGATCAGCACGTGATCAGTGCATGATCAGCCGCGTGATCAGTGCATGATCAGTCGTGTGATCGTGAGTCAGTGCATGATCAGATCGTGTGATCAGTGCATGATCAGTCAGTGCGTGATCAGTGCATGATCAGTGCGTGATCGTGATCAGTGCATGATCAGCCGCGTGATCAGTGCATGATCAGTCCACGTGATCAGTGCATGATCAGCCGCGTGATCAGTGCATGATCAGTCGCGTGATCAGTGCATGATCAGCCGCGTGATCAGTGCATGATCAGCCGCGTGATCAGTGTGCATGATCAGCCGCGTGATCAGTGCATGATCAGCCGCGTGATCAGTGCATGATCAGCCGCGTGATCAGTGCATGATCAGCCACGTGATCAGTGCATGATCAGCCGCGTGATCAGTGCATGATCAGCCCGCGTGATCAGTGCATGATCAGCCGCGTGATCAGTGCATGATCAGTGCACGTGATCAGTGCATGATCATGTCGTGATCAGTGCATGCATCAGCCGCGTGATCAGTGTGCATGATCAGTGCGTGATCAGTGCATGATCAGTCACGTGATCAGTGCATGATCAGCCGCGTGATCAGTGCATGATCAGCCACGTGATCAGTGCATGATCAGCCACGTGATCAGTGCATGATCAGCCGCGTGATCAGTGCATGATCGTGATCAGTGCGTGATCAGTGCATGATCATCGCGTGATCAGTGCGTGATCAGTCGTGATCAGTGCATCAGTCCGCGTGATCAGTGCATGATCAGTGCGTGATCAGTGCATGATCAGTGCGTGATCAGTGCATGATCAGTGCGTGATCAGTGCATGATCAGCGCGTGATCAGTGCATGATCAGCCGCGTGATCAGTGCATGATCAGCCGTGTGATCAGTGCATGATCAGTCACGTGATCAGTGTGTGATCAGCCACGTGATCAGTGCATGATCAGCCGCGTGATCAGTGCATGATCATCCGCGTGATCAGTGCATGATCATCAGTGCGTGATCAGTGCATGATCAGTCACGTGATCAGTGCATGATCAGCCGCGTGATCAGTGCATGATCAGTGCGTGATCAGTGCATGATCAGTCACGTGATCGTGTGCATGATCGCGTGCGTGATCAGTGCATGATCAGCCGCGTGATCAGTGCATGATCAGCCACGTGATCAGTGCATGATCAGCCGCGTGATCAGTGCATGATCAGCCGTGCGTGATCAGTGCATGATCAGCCGCGTGATCAGTGCATGATCATCGCGTGATCAGTGCATGATCAGCCGCGTGATCAGTGCATGCGTGATCAGCCGTGATCAGTGATCAGTGATCAGTGATGTGATGTGATCACGTCATGATCAGTGCAGTGCATGTGCATGATCGCGTGATCGTGCAGTGCATGATCAGTGCGTGTGATCGCGTGATGATCATGCGTGTCGCGTGATCAGTGCATGATCAGCCGCGTGATCAGTGCATGATCAGCCGCGTGATCAGTGCATGATCATGATCGTGATCAGTGCATGATCAGCCACGTGATCAGTGCATGATCAGCCGCGTGATCAGTGCATGATCAGCCGCGTGATCAGTGCATGATCAGCGTGCGTGATCAGTGCATGATCAGCCGCGTGATCAGTGCATGATCAGTGCGTGATCAGTGCATGATCAGCCGCGTGATCAGTGCATGATCAGCCGCGTGATCAGTGCATGATGATCAGCCGTCGTGAGTCAGTGCATCATCGTGATCACGTGATCAGTGCATGATCAGCCGCGTGATCAGTGCATGATCAGCCACGTGATCAGTGCATGATCAGCCCGTGATGAGTCAGTGCATCAGCCATGATCAGTGCATGATCAGCGTGATCAGTGCATGATCAGCCGCGTGATCAGTGCATGATCAGCCACGTGATCAGTGCATGATCAGCCGCGTGATCAGTGCATGATCAGCCGCGTGTCAGTGCATGATCAGGTGCGTGATCAGTGCATGATCAGTCGTGTGATCAGTGCATGATCAGTCACGTGATCAGTGCATGATCAGCCGCGTGATCAGTGCATGATCAGTCCGCGTGATCAGTGCATGATCAGCCCGTGATCAGTGCATGATCAGTGTCGCGTGATCAGTGCATGATCAGATCGTGATCAGTGCATGATCAGCCGCGTGATCAGTGCATGATCAGTCGCGTGATCAGTGTGCATGATCAGCCGCGTGATCAGTGCATGATCAGCCACGTGATCAGTGCATGATCAGCCCGCGTGATCAGTGCATGATCAGCCACGTGATCAGTGCATGATCAGGTGTGTGTGAGTCGTGTGCAGTGCGTCAGATCATGTGCAGTGTGATCAGTGCATGATCAGTGTCGTGATCAGTGCATGATCAGTGCGTGATCAGTGCATGATCAGGTGCGTGATCAGTGCAGTCAGCCGTGATCAGTGCGCGTGATCAGTCAGTGCGTGATCGTGATCAGATCCGTGATCAGTGCATGATCAGCGTGCGTGATCAGTGCATGATCAGCCGCGTGATCAGTGCATGATCAGCCACGTGATCAGTGCATGATCAGCCCGCGTGATCAGTGCATGATCAGCCCGCGTGATCAGTGCATGATCAGCCGCGTGATCAGTGCATGATCAGCCACGTGATCAGTGCATGATCAGCGCGTGATCAGTGCATGATCAGTGCGTGATCAGTGCGCGTGATGTGCGCGTGATCAGTGCATGATCAGCGTGATCAGTGCATGATCAGCCGCGTGATCAGTGCATGATCAGTCGCGTGATCAGTGCATGATCAGCCGCGTGATCAGTGCATGATCAGCCACGTGATCAGTGCATGATCATCAGCCGTGATCAGTGCATGATCAGCCACGTGATCAGTGCATGATCAGCCGCGTGATCAGTGCATGATCAGTGCGTGTGATCAGTGTGCATGATCAGTCGTGCGTGAGTGCGTGATCAGCCCCGTGATCAGTGCGTGATCAGTGCGTGATCAGTGCATGATCATCATCCGCGTGTCAGTCATGTGCATGATCAGTCACGTGATCAGTGCATGATCAGCCGCGTGATCAGTGCATGATCAGCCCGTGATCAGTGCATGATCAGCCGCGTGATCAGTGCATGATCAGCCACGTGATCAGTGCATGATCAGTGCGTGATCAGTGCATGATCAGCCGCGTGATCAGTGCATGATCAGCCACGTGATCAGTGCATGATCAGCCACGTGATCAGTGCATGATCAGCCGCGTGATCAGTGCATGATCAGCCGCGTGATCAGTGCATGATCAGCCGCGTGATCAGTGTGCATGATCGTCGTGATCGTGTGATGTGTCAGTGCATGATCAGCCGCGTGATCAGTGTGATGATCAGCCACGTGATCAGTGCATGATCAGCCGCGTGATCGTGTGCATGATCAGTCACGTGATCAGTGCATGATCAGTCACGTGATCAGTGCATGATCAGCGCGTGATCAGTGCATGATCAGTCGTGTGATCAGTGCATGATGTGTCGCGTGATCAGTGCATGATCAGCCACGTGATCAGTGCATGATCAGTGCGTGATCAGTGCATGATCAGCCGTGATCAGTGCATGATCAGCCGCGTGATCAGTGCATGATCAGCGCGTGATCAGTGCATGATCAGTCCGCGTGATCAGTGCATGATCAGTCATCGTGATCAGTGCATGATCAGTCGCGTGATCAGTGCATGATCAGTCACGTGATCAGTGCATGATCAGCCACGTGATCAGTGCATGATCAGCCGCGTGATCAGTGCATGATCAGTCACGTGATCAGTGCATGATCAGTGCGTGATCAGTGCGTGATCAGTGCGTGATCAGTGCATGTGATCGCCGTGATCAGTGCATGATCAGCCACGTGATCAGTGCATGATCAGCGCCGCGTGATCAGTGCATGATCAGCCACGTGATCAGTGCATGATCAGCCGTGCGTGATCAGTGCATGATCAGATCGCGTGATCAGTGTGCATGATCAGCCGCGTGATCAGTGCATGATCAGCCACGTGATCAGTGCATGATCAGCCGCGTGATCAGTGCATGATCAGCCGCGTGATCAGTGCATGATCAGCCGCGTGATCAGTGCATGATCAGTGCGTGATCAGTGCATGATCAGCCGTGCGTGATCAGTGCATGATCATCAGCCGTGATCAGTGCGTGATCAGCGCGTGATCAGTGCATGATCAGTCGCGTGATCAGTGCATGATCAGCCGCGTGATCAGTGCATGATCAGCCGCGTGATCAGTGCATGATCAGCCGCGTGATCAGTGCATGATCAGCCACGTGATCAGTGCATGATCAGCCGCGTGATCAGTGCATGATCAGCCGCGTGATCAGTGCATGATCAGCCGCGTGATCAGTGCAGTGATCAGTCGTGATCAGTGCATGATCGTGATCGTGATCAGTGCATGATCAGTGCGTGATCAGTGCATGATCAGCCACGTGATCAGTGCATGATCAGCCACGTGATCAGTGCAGTGCATGATCGCGTGATCGTGATGTGATCAGCGTGCGTGATCAGTGCATGATCAGCCACGTGATCAGTGCATGATCAGCCGCGTGATCAGTGTGCATGATCAGCCGCGTGATCAGTGCATGATCAGCCACGTGATCAGTGCATGATCAGTGCGTGATCAGTGCATGATCAGCCGCGTGATCAGTGCATGATCAGCCGCGTGATCAGTGCATGATCAGCCCGCGTGATCAGTGCATGATCAGCCACGTGATCAGTGCATGATCAGCCACGTGATCAGTGCATGATCAGTGCGTGATCAGTGCATGATCAGTGTGCGTGATCAGTGCGTGATCAGTGCGTGATCAGTGCGCGTGTGATCAGTGCATGTCATCAGTCAGTGCGTGATCAGTGCGTGATCAGCATGTGATCGTGATCAGTGCATGATCAGATCACGTGATCAGTGCATGATCAGTCGCGTGATCAGTGCATGATCAGTGCGTGATCAGTGCATGATCAGCGCGTGATCAGTGCATGATCATCGCGTGATCAGTGCATGATCAGCCACGTGATCAGTGCATGATCAGCCACGTGATCAGTGCATGATCAGTCGCGTGATCAGTGCATGATCAGTGTGCGTGATCAGTGCATGATCAGCCGCGTGATCAGTGCATGATCAGCCGCGTGATGTGTGCATGATCAGCCGCGTGATCAGTGCATGATCAGCCACGTGATCAGTGCATGATCAGCCGCGTGATCAGTGCATGATCAGCCACGTGATCGTGCATGTGCATGATCAGCCGCGTGATCAGTGCATGATCAGTGCGTGATCAGTGCATGATCAGTCGCGTGATCAGTGCATGATCAGTCAGCGTGATCGTGATCATCAGCCGCGTGATCAGTGTGTGATCAGATCGTGATCAGTGCATGCAGTCAGTCACGTGATCAGTGCATGATCAGCCGCGTGATCAGTGCATGATCAGCCGCGTGATCAGTGCATGATCAGCCATCGTGATCAGTGCATGATCAGTGCGTGATCAGTGCATGATCAGCCGCGTGATCAGTGCATGATCAGCCGCGTGATCAGTGTGATGTGTGTGTCGTGTGATCAGTGATGATCAGTGTGCGTCATCGATCAGTGCGTGCATCAGTGTGTCGTGTGATCAGTGCGTGATCAGTGCATGCGTGATGCGTGATCAGTGCATGATCAGCCGTGATCAGTGCATGATCAGCCCGTGATCAGTCATGTCAGTGATCACGTGATCAGTGATGAGTCGTGATCAGTGCATGATCAGCCGTGCGTGATCAGTGCATGATCAGCCGCGTGATCAGTGCATGATCAGCCGCGTGATCAGTGCATGATCAGTCGCGTGATCAGTGCATGATCAGCGCGTGATCAGTGCATGATCAGCCGCGTGATCAGTGCATGATCAGTCCGCGTGATCAGTGCATGATCAGCGCGTGATCAGTGCATGATCAGCCGCGTGATCAGTGCATGATCAGCCCGCGTGATCAGTGCATGATCAGTGCGTGATCAGTGCATGATCAGCCGCGTGATCAGTGCATGATCAGTCGCGTGATCAGTGCATGATCAGCCGCGTGATCAGTGCATGATCAGCCGCGTGATCAGTGCATGATCAGCCACGTGATCAGTGCATGATCAGTCGCGTGATCAGTGCATGATCAGCCACGTGATCAGTGTGCATGATCAGCCCGCGTGATCAGTGCATGATCAGTCGCGTGATCAGTGCATGATCAGTGCGTGATCAGTGCATGATCAGCCGCGTGATCAGTGCATGATCAGTCCGCGTGATCAGTGCATGATCAGCCCGTGATCAGTGCATGATCAGCCACGTGATCAGTGCATGATCAGCCGCGTGATCAGTGCATGATCAGTGCGTGATGTGCATGATCATCGTGCGTGATCATGATCAGCCGTGATCAGTGCATGATCAGTCACGTGATCAGTGCATGATCAGCCGCGTGATCAGTGCATGATCAGCCGCGTGATCAGTGCATGATCAGTCCGTGTGATCAGTGCATGATCAGCCGCGTGATCAGTGCATGATCAGTGATCAGTGCGTGTGATCATGTGCGTGATCAGTCGCGTCATCGCGTGCATGATCAGTCCACGTGATCAGTGCATGATCAGTGCGTGATCAGTGCATGATCAGTGCGTGATCAGTGCATGATCAGTGCGTGAGTCAGTGTGATCAGTGCGTGTGATGTCATGCGTGATCGTGTGTGTCAGTGCGTGCATGATCAGCCACGTGATCAGTGCATGATCAGCCGCGTGATCAGTGCATGATCAGTCGCGTGATCAGTGCATGATCAGTGCGTGTGATCAGTGCATGATCAGCCGCGTGATCAGTGCATGATCATCAGTCGCGTGATCAGTGCATGATCAGTCGCGTGATCAGTGCATGATCAGCGCGTGATCAGTGCATGATCAGCCGCGTGATCAGTGCATGATCAGCCCGCGTGATCAGTGCATGATCAGTCGCGTGATCAGTGTGCATGATCAGCCGCGTGATCAGTGCATGATCAGCCGCGTGATCAGTGCATGATCAGTCACGTGATCAGTGCATGATCAGCCGCGTGATCAGTGCATGATCAGCCGCGTGATCAGTGCATGATCAGTCCGTGATCAGTGCATGATCAGCCGCGTGATCAGTGCATGATCAGCCCGTGTGTGCATGTCAGCGCGTGATCAGTGCATGATCAGTGCGTGATCAGTGCGTGATCGTGTGATCAGTGCATGATCGGGCACGTGATCAGTGCATGATCAGGCGTGTGTGATCAGTGCATGATCGTGCCGTGATCAGTGCATGATCAGCCACGTGATCAGTGCATGATCAGCGTGCGTGATCAGTGCATGATCAGATCAGCGTGATCAGTGCATGATCAGCCGCGTGATCAGTGCATGATCAGCCGCGTGATCAGTGCATGATCAGCCGTGTGATCAGTGCATGATCAGTCGCGTGATCAGTGCATGATCAGTGCGTGATCAGTGCATGATCAGCCGCGTGATCAGTGCATGATCAGCCGCGTGATCAGTGCATGATCAGCCGCGTGATCAGTGCATGATCAGCCGCGTGATCAGTGCATGATCAGCCGCGTGATCAGTGTGCATGATCAGCCGCGTGATCAGTGCATGATCAGCCGCGTGATCAGTGCATGATCAGTCCGCGTGATCAGTGCATGATCAGTGCGTGATCAGTGCATGATCAGCCGCGTGATCAGTGCATGATCAGTCACGTGATCAGTGCATGATCAGCCGCGTGATCGTGTGCATGATCAGCCACGTGATCAGTGCATGATCAGCCCGGTGATCAGTGCATGATCAGCATCGCGTGATCAGTGCATGATGAGCGTGCGTGATCAGTGCATGATCGTGATCCGTGCGTGATCAGTGCATGATCAGTGCGTGATCAGTGCGTGATCAGTGACGTGATCAGTGCGTGATCAGTCAGTGATCATGATCATGTGCCGCGTGATCAGTGCATGATCAGTGCGTGATCAGTGCATGATCAGCCCGCGTGATCAGTGCATGATCAGGCATGCGTGATCGTGTGCATGATCAGCCGCGTGATCAGTGCATGTCAGCCGCGTGATCAGTGCATGATCAGCCACGTGATCAGTGCATGATCAGCCGCGTGATCAGTGATCAGTCAGCCGTGATCAGTGCATGTGATCAGCCGCGTGATCAGTGTGTGATCAGTCGCGTGAGTCAGTGCATGATCAGCCATCGTGATCAGTGCATGATCAGCCGCGTGATCAGTGTGCATGATCAGTCGCGTGATCAGTGCATGATCGCCGCGTGATCAGTGCATGATGATCGTGATCATGATCAGTGCGTGATCAGTGCATGATCAGCCCGCGTGATCAGTGCATGATCAGCTGATCGTGATCAGTGCATGATCAGTGCCGTGATCAGTGCATGATCAGCCACGTGATCAGTGCATGATCAGCCGCGTGATCAGTGCATGATCAGCCGCGTGATCAGTGCATGATCAGTCCGTGTGATCAGTGCATGATCAGTCAGTGATCGTCGTGATCAGTGTGCATGATCAGTGCGTGATCAGTGCATGATCAGTGCGTGATCAGTGCATGATCAGCGCGTGATCAGTGCATGATCATCGTGATCGTGATCGGTGCATGATCAGCCACGTGATCAGTGCATGATCAGCCATCGTGATCAGTGCATGATCAGCCACGTGATCAGTGCATGATCAGCCGCGTGATCGTGTGCATGATCAGCCGCGTGATCAGTGCATGATCAGCCACGTGATCAGTGCATGATCAGCCGCGTGATCAGTGCATGATCAGCCGCGTGATCAGTGCATGATCATCGTGATCAGTGTGATCAGTGCGTGATCAGTGCATGATCAGCCGTGATCAGTGCATGATCAGCCGCGTGATCAGTGCATGATCAGCCCGTGATCAGTGCATGATCAGCAGTGATCACGTGATCAGTGCATGATCAGCCGCGTGATCAGTGCATGATCAGCCACGTGATCAGTGCGCGATCGTGATCAGTGATCAGTGCATGATCATCAGTGCGTGATCAGTGCATGATCAGTGCATGTGATCAGTGTGATCAGTGCATGTGCATGTGATCGCGTGATCAGTGCATGCATCATCAGTGCGTGATCAGTGCATGATCAGCCGCGTGATCAGTGCATGATCAGCCACGTGATCAGTGCATGATCAGCCGCGTGATCAGTGCATGATCAGCCACGTGATCAGTGCATGCATCGTCACGTGATCGGTGTATGATTGCATGATCAGCTCGTGATCAGTGCATGATCAGTCGCGTGATCAGTGCATGATCAGCCACGTGATCAGTGCATGTCAGCGCGTGATCAGTGCATGATGATCCATGTGAATCAGTGCATGATCAGCCACGTGATCAGTGCATGATCAGTCACGTGATCAGTGCATGATCAGCCATGGTGATCAGTGCATGATCAGCCGCGTGATCAGTGCATGATCCGCACGTGATCAGTGCATGATCGCACGTGATCAGTGCATGATCAGGCGCGTGATCAGTGCATGATCAGCCACGTCGATCAGCGCATGATCAGTTGCATGTTCACGTGAAGTGCGAGTCAGCCACGTGATCAGTGCATGATCAGTCCGTGATCAGTGCATGATCAAGTCGTGATCAGTGCGCGATCAGGTCGCGTGATGATCCAGTCGCGTGATGGTGATCAGCCACGTGATCAGTGCATGATCAGCCACGCGATCAGTCATGCGTGATCAGTGCGTGATCAGCCCGCGTGATCGGGCATGATCCGCGTGATCAGTGCATGGCCAAGGCGTGATCGGTGCATGATCCCCGTGATCAGGGCATGATCTCCCCGCGTGCAGTGCGATCAGCCACGTGATCAGTGCATGATCAGTCGCGTGATCAGTGCATGTTCAGCCCGTGATCCGGTGCATGATCAGCCGTGATCCCGGTGCGCTGATCCAGCTACGTGATCGGTGAATGATCAGCCACGTGATCAGTGCATGATCCGCACGTGATCAGTGCATGATCAGCTTCGTGATCAGTGCATGATCAGTCGCGTGGTCAGTGCATGATCAGCGTCCGTGATCAGCGTGATCAGTGCAGCGTGATCAGTGCGAGTGCAGTCAGCCCGTGATCAGTGCATGATCAGGCCGTGATCAGTGCGCATGATCACGTCAGGTGATCAATGCGTGATCAGCCACGTGATCAGTGCATGATCAGCCGCGTGATCAGTGCATGATCATGTGTCGATGATCAGTCCAGGCAGTCACGTGATCAGTGCATGATCAACCGCGTGATCAGTGCATGATCAGCCCGTGATCAGTGCATGCAGTCGCGTGATCGTGATCAGTGTCCCGTGA
>NW_027220350.1:0-25313 GCF_027580195.1 Bos mutus
CGACACCTGCCTGCTCATCTGCTTGATAATCGCCAGCTGAGCCTGACACCTGCCTGCTCATCTTGATAATCGCCAGCTGAGCCGCGCGACACCTGCCTGCTCATCTGCTTGATAATCGCCAGCTGAGCCGCGACACCTGACTCACCTGCCTGCTCATCTTTTTGATGCTCGCCAGCTGAGGCGCGCGACACCTGCCTGCTCATCTGCTTGATAATCGCCAGCTGAGCCGCGCGACACCTGCCTGCTCATCTGCTTGATAATCGCCAGCTGAGCCGCGCGACACCTGCCTGCTCATCTGCGATAATCGCCAGCTGAGCCGCGCGCGACACCTGCTGCTCTCATGCTTGATAATCGCCAGCTGAGCGCGCGACACCTGCCTGCTCATCTGCTTGATAATCGCCAGCTGAGCCGCGCGACACCTGCCTGCTCATCTGCTTGATAATCGCCAGCTGAGCCGCGCGACACCTGCCTGCTCATCTGCTTGATAATCAGCCAGCTGAGCCGCGCGACACCTGCCTGCTCATCTGCTTGATAATCGCCAGCTGAGCCCGGCGACACCTGCCTGCTCATCTGCTTGATAATCGCCAGCTGAGCCGCGCGACACCTGCCTGCTCATCTGCTTGATAATCGCCAGCTGAGCGCGCGACACCTGCCTGCTCATCTGCTTGATAATCGCCAGCTGAGCCGCGCGACACCTGCCTGCTCATCTGCTTGTTACTCGCCAGCTGAGCCCCGCGACACCTGCCTGCTCATCTGCTTGTTACTTCCCAGCTGAGCCCCGCGACACCTGCCTGCTAATCTGCTTGATAATCGCCAGCTGAGCCGCGCGACACCTGCCTGCTCATCTGCTTGATAATCGCCAGCTGGCCCCGCGACGCCTGCCTGCTCATCTGCTTGATGCCAGCCAGCTGAGCCGCGCGACACCTGCCTGCTCATCTCTGCTTGATAATCGCCAGCTGAGCGCGCGACACCTGCCTGCTCATCTGCTTGATAATCGCCAGCTGAGCCCGCGCGACTGCCCTGCCTGCTCATCTGCTTGATAATCGCCAGCTGAGCCGACACGACACCTGCCTGCTCATCTGCTTGATAATCGCCAGCTGAGCCCGCGACACCTGCCTGCTCATCTGCTTGATAATCGCCAGCTGAGCCGCGACACCTGCCTGCTCATCTGCTTGATAATCGCCAGCTGAGCGCGCGACACCTGCCTGCTCATCTCTTGATGATAATCGCCAGCTGAGCCGCGTGACACCTGCCTGCTCATCTGCTTGATAATCGCCAGCTGCCTGCTCATCTGCCGCGACACCTGCCGACACCTGCCTCATCTGCTTGATAATCGCCAGCTGAGCGCGCGACACCTGCCTGCTCATCTCTTGATAATCGCCAGCTGAGCCGCGCGACACCTGCCTGCTCATCTGCTTGATAATCGCCAGCTGGGCGCGCGACACCTGCCTGCTCATCTGCTGATAATGCCAGCCAGCTGACACCTGCCTGCTCATCTGCCTGCGACACCTGCCTGCTCCTCTCATCTGATTGATAATCGCCAGCTGAGCTGCGCGCGACACCTGCCTGCTCATCTGCTTGATAATCAGCAGCTGAGCGCGCGACACCTGCCTGCTCATCTGCTTGATAATCGCCAGCTGAGCGCGCGACACCTGCCTGCTCATCTGCTTGATAATCGCCAGCTGAGCCGCGCGACACCTGCCTGCTCATCTTGATGATCGCCAGCGCCAGCTGAGCGCGCGCGACACCTGCCTGCTCATCTGCTTGATAATCGCCAGCTGAGCCGCGCGACACCTGCCTGCTCATCTGCTTGATAATCGCCAGCTGAGCCGCGCGACACCTGCCTGCCTCATCATCTGATTGATAATCGCCAGCCAGCTGCGCCGCGCGCTGACTGCCTGCCTGCTCATCTGCTTGATAATCGCCTGCCAGCTGAGCGGCGCGACACCTGCTGATCTCGTCACCAGCAGTTGTCTCCATGTGAGCTGCGCGAGACCTGCCTGTTTCATCTGTGATGATTATCGCCAGCTGAACCCTTGCGACACTCTGCCTGTCTTCTGCCTGATAATCGCCGTGGGCTGCTAGGCACCCTGCCTGCTCATCTGCCTGATAGTAGCCAGAGGAGTGGGCTGGCGACACCTGCCTGCTCCCATCTGCTTGATACTGGCCAGCTGAGTCCGGCAGACCTGCCTGCTCATCTGCTTGATAATCGCCAGCTGAGCCCTTCGAACACCTGCCTGCTCATCTGCTTGATAATGCGCCAGGTGGGCCCGCGACCACCTGCCTGCATTCATCTGCTCCGATATTCGCCAACTGAGTACGCGAGCACCTGCCTGCTCATCTGCCTGATACTCGACAGCGGAGCGCTGACACCTGCCTGTTTCATCTGTGATATCTCCAGCTGAGCTGCGCGACACCTTCCTGTTCATCTGTTTGATTGTCGCCAGCTGAGCCGCCCGACACCTCCCTGCTCATCTGCCTGATACTCGCAGCTGAGCCGCGCCCGACACCTGCCTGCTCATCTGCAGCTGATAATCGCCAGCTGAGCTGCCTGACACCTGCCTGCTCTCATCTCTGATGATAATCGCCAGCTGAGCGCATGACACCTGCCTGCTCATCTGCTTGATAATCGCCAGCTGCTGAGCCCGCGACACCTGCCTGCTCATCTGCTTGATAATCGCCAGCTGAGCGCGCGACCACCTGCCTCTCATCTGCTTGATAATCGCCAGCTGAGCCGCGCGACACCTGCCTGCTCATCTGCTTGATGTCGCCAGCTGAGCCGCGTGACACCTGCCTGCTCATCTCTGATGATAATCGCCAGCTGAGCGCGCGACACCTGCCTGCTCATCTGCTTGATAATCGCCAGCTGAGCGCGCGACACCTGCCTGCTCATCTGCTTGATAATCGCCAGCTGAGCCGCGCGCGCGACACCTGCCTGCTCATCTGCTTGATAATCAGCCAGCTGAGCGACACCTGCCTGCCTGCTCATCTGCCTGCTCATCTGCTTGATAACCTGCCTGCTCAGCTGATAATCGCCAGCTGAGCGCGCGACACCTGCCTGCTCATCTGCTTGATAATCGCCAGCTGAGCGCGCGACACCTGCCTGCTCATCTGCTTGATAATCGCCAGCTGAGCGCGCGACTGCCTGCTGCCTGCTCATCTGCTTGATAATCGCCAGCTGAGCCGCGCGACACCTGCCTGCTCATCTGCTTGATAATCGCCAGCTGCTACCGCGCGACACCTGCCTGCTCATCTGCTTGATAATCGCCAGCTGAGCGCGACGACACCTGCCTGCTCATCTGCTTGATAATCGCCAGCTGAGCCGCTGTGACCTGCCTGCCTCATCATCTTGATAATCGCCAGCTGAGCCGCGCGACACCTGCCTGCTCATCTGCTTGATAAATCAGCCAGCTGGCCGCGCGCGACACCTGCCTGCTCATCTGCTTGATAATCGCCAGCTGAGCCCGCGCGACACCTGCCTGCTCATCTGCTTGATAATCGCCAGCTGAGCGCGACACCTGCCTGCTCACCTGCCTGCTCATCTGCTTGATGCTGCCTCGCCAGCTGATCGCCAGCTGCGCGACACCACCTGCCTGCTCATCTGCTTGATAATCGCCAGCTGGCCGACGACACCTGCCTGCTCATCTGCTGATGATAATCGCCAGCTGAGCCGCGCTGACACCTGCCTGCTCATCTGCCTGATAATCACCAGCTGAGCCGCGCGACACCTGCCTGCTCATCTGCTTGATAATCGCCAGCTGAGCCGCGCGACACCTGCCTGCTCATCTGCTTGATAATCGCCAGCTGAGGCCGGCGACACCTGCCTGCTCATCTGCTTGATAATCGCCAGCTGAGCGCGCGCGACACCTGCCTGCTCATCTGCTTGATAATCGCCAGCTGAGCGCGCGACACCTGCCTGCTCATCTGCTTGATAATCGCCAGCTGAGCCGCGCGACACCTGCCTGCTCATCTGCTTGATAAATCGCCAGCTGAGCCGCGCGACACCTGCCTGCTCATCTGCTTGATAATCGCCAGCTGAGCTGCGCGCGACACCTGCCTGCTCATCTGATTGATAATCGCCAGCTGAGCCGCGCGACACCTGCCTGCTCATCTGCTTGATAATCGCCAGCTGAGCCGCTGACACCTGCCTGCTCATCTGCTTGATAATCGCCAGCTGAGCCTGCGCGCACCTGCCTGCTCATCTGCCTGCTCATCTGCCTGATGACCTGCCTCGCCAGCTGCTGCCAGCCTGACACCTGCCTGCTCATCTGCTTGATAATCGCCAGCTGAGCCCGCCTGACCTGCCTGCCTGCTCATCTGCTTGATAATCAGCCAGCTGAGCCACGCCTGCCTGCCTCATCATCTTGATAATCGCCAGCTGAGCCGCGCGACACCTGCCTGCTCATCTGCTTGATAATCGCCAGCTGAGCCCGCGCCTGACACCTGCCTGCTCATCTGCTTGATAATCGCCAGCTGAGCCGCGCGACACCTGCCTGCTCATCTGCTTGATAATCGCCAGCTGAGCCCGCGCGCGCGCGACACCTGCCTGCTCATCTGCTTGATAAGCCGCCAGCTGAGCGCGCGCGACCTGCCTGCCTGCTCATCTGCTTGATAATCCGCCAGCTGAGCTGCCTGACTGCCCTGCCTGCTCATCTGCTTGATAATCGCCAGCTGAGCGCGCGACACCTGCCTGCTCATCTGATGACTGCCAGCGCCAGCTGAGCCGCGCGACACCTGCCTGCTCATCTGCTTGAATGCCAGCAGCTGCTGGCGCTGACACCTGCCTGCTCATCTGCTTGATAATCGCCAGCTGAGCCGCGCGACACCTGCCTGCTCATCTGCTTGATAATCGCCAGCTGAGCGCGTGACACCTGCCTGCTCATCTGCTTGATAATCGCCAGCTGAGAGCGCGCGCGACACCTGCCTGCTCATCTGCTTGATAATCGCCCAGCTGCCCGCGCGACTGCCTGCCTGCTCATCTGATTGATAGCTCGACAAGCAGAGCCCGCGTGACGCACACCTGCTCATTTTGCTTGATGGTCAGCCAGCTGAGCCGCACCCTGCCTGCTCATCTGCTTGATGTCGACTGGCTGAGCCGCGCGACCTTACTGCCTGTTCATCTGATTGATAATGCGGTGCGCAGCCCGGCGACACCTGCCTGCTCATCTGATTGATAATCGACAGCAGGACCCGCGACAGCCTGCTCATCTGCTTGAAAATCGACAGCAGGGCACGGCGACCTGCCTGCTCATCTGCGATGATAATCGACAGCTGGGCCCGGGGGCACCTGCCTGCTCATCTGATTGGTAATCACCAGCTGGGCGGCGGACACCCTGCCTGCTCATCTGTGATAATAATGGCTGGACCGCGACACCTGCTCATCTGCTTGAAAATGCGACCAGCAGGGCCGCAGAACACCTGCCTGCTCATCTGTGATAATCAAGCGACAGCTGGCCACGACCTCCACCTGCCTGCTCATCTGCCTTGATAATCTGCTCAGCTGAGCCGCGACACCTGCCTGCTCCTCTCATGCTTGATAATCGCCAGCTGAGCCGTGACGACACCTGCCTCTCTCATCTTGATGATCGCCAGCCAGCTGAGCCGCGACACCTGCCTGCTCATCTGCTGATGATAATCGCCAGCTGAGCCGCGCGACACCTGCCTGCTCATCTGCTTGATAATCGCCAGCTGAGGCGCGCGACACCCTGCCTGCTCTCTCTGTGATAATCGCCAGCTGCTGCGCGCGACACCTGCCTGCTCATCTGCTTGATAATCGCCAGCTGAGCCCGCGCGACACCTGCCTGCTCATCTGCTTGATAATCGCCAGCTGAGCCGCGCGACACCTGCCTGCCTGCTCATCTGCTTGATAATCGCCAGCTGCTGAGCGCGCACCTGCCTGCCTGCTCATCTGCTTGATAATCGCCAGCTGAGCCTGCCTGACACCCTGCCTGCTCATCTGCTTGATAATCGCCAGCTGGTGACACCTGCCTGCTCATCTCAACGTGTGGGCGTGAGGCAGCTGCGACACCTTCAGCTCATCTGCTTGATAATCTCCAAGCTGAGCCCACGTGCCCGACACCTGCCTGCTCGTGTGTGGTAACAGCAGGCTGAACTCGCGACACCTGCCTGCTCATCTGTGGAAATGCGACCAGCTGAGCGCGGCGACACCTTCCTGCTCACCGCAGCCGATAATGCATCGCCGGCGCGCGACCTGCGAGCGCATCTGCGATGTCGACAGCTTGGCTCGCGACCACCTGGGGCTCATCTGGCGATAATCGACAGCTGGGCGCGCGTACCTGCCAGCTCATGGCGTAATCTCAAGCTGGGCTACGCCGAGACCGCCTGCCTGCTCATCTGCTTGATAATCAGCCAGCGGAGCGGCGTGACCTGCCTGTCATCTGCTTGATCGACAGCAAACCCACGCGACACCTGGCTGCTCACAGTCCCAGCGACAAGTGAGCCACACAAGCGCGCGACACCGACTTTCTCTCTTCATCTGCTTGACTCGCGACGCCTGCCTGCTCATCTGCCTGATATTCCGCCGGCTGGGCCGCGCGACACCTGCCTGTTCATCTGTGATAATCGCCAGCTGAGCGCGCGAGGCCTGCCTGCTCATCTGCGATAATCGCCGGGTGAGCGCGTGATCTGCCTGATCATCTGCAGCGATGTCGTAGCAGAGCCACGTGACAACTGTGCTCATCTGCTTGTGTCGACAGCTGGGCGGTAGCGACCTCTACCTGCTCTTATGCTTGATAATGGCTGGGCCGCAGCGACACCTGCCTGTTCATCTGTGAGTAATCGACAGCCAGGCCGCGTGAGCACACCTGCTCATCTGTGCGACCACGACAGCTGGGCCCGCAACACCCTGCCTTCTCATCTAGCGATGGCCGCCTGCTGAGCGCGACACCCTGCCTGCTCATCTGCTTGATAATACATAAGCTGAACAGCTAGCGTTGCCTGCTCAGTCTGATTGATGTCGACAGCTAGCGCAGCGACGCCTTCTCCTCCTCTGGCCCGGTAATACACGCCCAAGCTGAACGCGTGTTACGTTTTTTCCTGCTCATCTGGATTGAGTGTCGGCAGCCCAGGCCCGCGACACCTGCCTGCTCATCTGTGATAATCGACAGCTGAGCCGGCGCGGGCCTGACTCCTCATCGGCGGTGTCGACAGCAAAAACGCGTGACACCTGCCTGCTCATCTGCTGCCCGATGTCGACAGCGGAGGCCGGCGCGACGCCTGCCTGCTCATCTGTGATAATGCGACCAGGTGGGCGACACCCTGCTATAACTGTCTGGCGTGGAGGCGCCAGCTGAGGCCGCGACGCCTGCCTGTCGTGTGCTTGATAATCGCCAGCTGAGCCCGGCGACGCCTGCTCATCTGGCGATAATCGACGCTGACTGACCACGCGACACCTGTCTGCTCATCTGCTTGATGATGACGGCTGGGCGGCGGCGGACACCTGCCTGCTCATCTGTGATAGGTGACAGCTGGGCGCGCGTGACACCTGCCTGCTCATCTGCTTGATAATCGCCAGCTGAGCCCGCGCGCTGACACCTGCCTGCTCATCTGCTTGATAATGCCAGCTGCCAGCTGACCTGCCTGCGCGACACCTGCCTGCTCATCTGCTTGATAATCGCCAGCTGAGCCGCGCGACACCTGCCTGCTCATCTGCTTGATAATCGCCAGCCAGCTGGCCGCGCGACACCACCTGCCTGCTCATCTGCTTGATAATCAGCAGCTGAGCGCGCGACACCTGCCTGCTCATCTCTGATGATAATCGCCAGCTGAGCCGCGCGACACCTGCCTGCTCATCTGATTGATAATCGCCAGCTGAGCCGCGCGACACCTGCCTGCTCATCTGATTGATAATCGCCAGCTGGCCGCGCCTGACACCTGCCTGCTCATCATCTGATGATAATCGCAGCTGAGCGCGCGCACCTGACACCTGCCTGCTCATCTGCTTGATCATCTGCCAGCTGATGCGCTGACACCTGAGCCTGCTCATCTCTCATCCGATAATAGTCAGGGCAGGGCGCGAGACGCCTGCCTGCTCATCTGTGGTAATCGACAGCTGAACCACACGTGACACCTGCCTGCTCATTTGGCCCGATAATGCGCCAGCTGGGCCGGCGACACCTGCCTGCTCATCTGTGATGTCGACAGCTGAGCGCACGACCTTTCTGTATCGCGGTGATCGACAGCAGGCCGAGACGCCTGCCTGCTCATCATCTGATTGACGCCAGCGGCGAAGCCCGGCGACACCTGCCTGCTCGTCTGATTGATAATCGCAAGCTGAGGCCGCGCGACGCCCTGCCTGCTGTCTTGGCGATAATCGACAGCGAGCCCCGCGACACCTGCCTGCTCATCTGGCGATCGTCGCCAGCAAAGCCGGCGACACCTGCCTACTCGTCTGGTTGATAATCGACAGCTGAGACCGACACCTGCCTGCTCATCTTGATTGAAATCGAGGTGGGACCCCTCGACCTCACCTGCCTGCTCTCTGATTGGTAATCGCCAGCTGAAGCCGCGCGACACCCTGCCTGCTCATGTGTGGACCGACAGCAGGCCCGCGACACCTGCCTGCTCATCTGCTTGATAATCTGCCAGCTGAGCCCAGCGCGACCTGCCTGCTCATCTGATTGATAATGCCGACAGCTGAGCGCGCGACGCCTGCCTGCTCATCTGCTTCTGATAATCGACAGCTGAGCCGCGCGACACCTGCCTGCTCATCTGTTTGATAATGGGCTGAACGCGAGACGCCCTGCCTGCTCATCTGCGATAAAATGCGACGCTGGGCGTGTGACACCTGCCTGTTCATCTGTGATAATCGCCAGCTGGAGCGCGCGACCTGCCTGCTCATCTGCTTGGTAATCGCCAGCTGAGACCACGCGACACCTGCCTAACTCATCTGCTTGATAATCGGCAGCTGAGGCGCGCGACACCTGCCTGCTCATCTGCTGGTAATGACGACAGCCGCGCCGGCAGCACCTGCCTGCTCATCTGCTTCGATGGTACCAGCTGAAGCCGGCGCGACACCTGCCTGCTCATCTTGCGATTGACAGCTGGGCCGCGCGACACTTTATCTCCTGCTCATCTGTGATGTCGACAGCTGAGCGCGCGACCTGCCTGCTCATCTGTGATAATCGACAGCTGAACCGGCGCGACCCCTACTTTCACTCGTCTTTCGATGTCGACGCCAAGCTGTGGCTAGCGACGCCTGCCTGCTCATGTGTGATAATCGACAGCGGGCACGCGCGCCACCTGCCTGCTCCTCTGCCCGATATTGCCGGCTGAACGGCGCGACCTGCCTGCCTCTCATCTGTGATAATCGACAGCAGCTGGCGCCGTGACACCTTCCTGCTCATCTGTGATAATCGGCAGCTGAGCCGCGGACACCTGCTCTGCTCATCTGCTTCGATAATCGCCAAAGTGGGAGCCGCGCGACACCTGCCTGCTCATCTGCTCGACACTGCCACGGGGGCGGCGCGACACCCGCCTGCTCATCTGCCTGATAAACGCCAGCTGAGCCGCGCGACTCCTGCCAGCGTCTCTGTTATAATCTCCAGCTGACCTATGGCGACTGCCTGAGGCTCATCTGTGATAATGATGACTGGACGCGCGACGCCACTGCTCAGCTCGCCAGTAGCCCGGTAATCCCTCAGCTGGGCCCATTGACACCTGCCTGCTGTGGCGTAATCGCCAAGCTGAGCGGCGACACCTGCCTGCTCGGCATCTGTGATAATCGTAGCTCGGCGGCAGCGACACCTGGCTGCTCACCTGCGATAGTGCGCCCGCTGAGGGCGCGACGCCTGCCTGTTCATCTGCCGCCCGACCAGCCGGCTGCCTACTCATCTGCTTGATAATGACAGCTGAGCGCGCGACACCTGCCTCCTCATCTGGCGGTGACCGACCCAGCAGGCGGCGAGACGCACCTGCCTGCTCATCTGCGATAATCGCCAGCCAGTGGGCGTGACACCTGCTCCCTCATCTGTGATAATCGACAGCAGAATGCGCGACACCTGCCTGCTCATCTGCTTGATAATCGACAGCTGAGCACGCGACACCTTCCTGCTCATATGTGATAATCGCAAGCTGAGCGCAAGCCTGCCTGTTCATCTGTGATAATCACAAGAACCACGCGCGGCCTGCCTGTTCATCTCTGTGATACGGGATCGACACCTGCCTGCTCAGCCGCGCGACCTTCAGACGCGTGCTCCTCACTCGACGGTAATGCGCCAAGCTGAGCCGCGGCGACGCCTACCTGCTCATCTGTGATAATCAACAGCTGAGCCGTAACGACACCTTCCTGCTCCTCTGTGATGTCGCCGGACACACGTGCGCGACACCTGCCTGCTTATCATCTGATAATGTCGACGCGACCACGCGACCTACCTGCTCATCTGCTTGATGACCGACAGCTGAGCGCGCGACTGCCTGCTCATCTGCGATAATCCGGCAGCTGAACACTTTGTTTGACACCTGCCTGCTCATCTGCTTGGTAATCACCAGCTGGGCGTGCCGACGCCTGCCTGCTCATCTGCTTGATAATCGACCCAGCTGAGGCGCCACACCTGCCTCCTCATCTGACAGTGTCGCCAGCTGAGCCACGCGTTTCTGCTTGCTCATCTACAGTTGATAATCGACAGCAGAACCCCGCGACACCTGCCTGCTCATCTGTTGATAATGCGACAGGTGAGCGCGTGACACCTGCCTGTTCTCTTCGATAATTACCAGCTGGGCAGCGCGACGCCTGCCTGCTCATCTGCGATAATCTACAGCTGACCCGCGCCGCACCTGCCTGCTCATCGGCAGTGATGGTGGCGGCTGGGCTGTCACCCACCTCTCCTCATCTGCTTGGTAATGACAGCTGAGCGCGCGACACCTGCCTGCTCTTCTGATTGACTGTGGCCAGCTGAGGGCCCGTGACACCTGCCTGCTCATCTGCCTGATAATCGACCGTTGAGCGCGCCACGCACCACCTCCTCTTCGACGGTAATCGCCGGCTGGGCCGGCGACACCTGCCTGCTCATCTGATTTGATAATCGGCTACGGCGGGGCGCGACACCTGCCTGCTCATCTGTGATGGTGACAGCTGAGCGGCGCACGCCTGACTCCTCATCGACCGGTGTCGCCAGCTGTACCGCCGACACCCTGCCTGCTCATCTGCCTGATCATCTGATTGATAATCGACAGCTGCTCCTGTGATAATCGACACCTGCCTGCTCATGTCATGATGATAATCTGAAGCTGAGCGCGCGACACCTGCTAACTCTGTCTAACGATGTCGACAGCTGAGCGCCCGCGACACCTGCCTACTCATCTGTGATGTCGAGCAGCTGGGCGGCGGTTGCACTCTGCCTGCTCATCTGCTTGGTAATCGACAGCTGGGGCCGCGCGACACCTGCCTGCTCATGTAGCTTGATAATCGCCAGCTGGCCCAGCGACACTGTCTGATCATCTGCTTGATAATCAGCCAGCTGAGCGCGCGCGACCTGCCTGCCTGCTCATCTGCTTGATAATCGCCAGCCAGCTGAGCCGCGCGACACCTGCCTGCTCATCTGCTGATGATGATAATCGCCAGCTGAGCGCACCGCGCCCTGCCTGCCTGCTCATCTGCTTGATAATCGCCAGCTGAGCGCGCGCGACACCTGCCTGCTCATCTGCTTGATAATCGCCAGCTGAGAGCGCGCGACACCTGCCTGCTCATCTGCTTGATAATCGCCAGCTGAGCCGCGTGACACCTGCCTGCTCATCTGCTTGATAATCGCCAGCTGAGCCGCGCGACACCTGCCTGCTCATCTGCTGATGATAATCGCCAGCTGAGCCGCGCGCGACACCTGCCTGCTCATCTGCTTGATATCGCAGCTGAGCTGAGCTGCCTGCTGCCGACACCTGCCTGCTCATCTCATCTTGATAATCAGCAGCTGAGCGCGCGCGACACCTGCCTGCTCATCTGCTTGATAATCGCAAGCTGAGCCATGTGACTCCCTGCTGCTCCGCCAGCCCAGTAATCGAGCCAGGCCTGACCTTCATCTGTGATATGGTAACCTGGGCCCGGCGACACCTGCCTGCTCATGGCAGTTGATAATCGCAAGCTGGGCCAGGCACCTGCCTGCTCATCTGCTTGATAATCATGGCTGAGCCGCGCGACACCTGCCTGCTCATCTGCTTGATGATCGACAGCTGAGCCCAGCGACACCTGCCTGCTCATCTGCTTGATAATGAACAGCCAGAGCCGACACACCTGCTTGTATCTGGCGGTGATGCCAGCTGAGCCCCGGGACACCTGCCTGCTCATCTGCTTGATAATGGCAGCTGGGCGGCGCGACACCCTGCCTCATCATCTGCAGTGATAGCTTGACCTCTGCCTGGCATGTCATGGCTGAACCCGGGACACCTGCGCCTGCTCATCTGTGATAATGCGACAGCTGGGCCCGCGACACCTGCCTGCTCATCTGGCGACGTATGATGATACGCGCGATACCGCTGAGCCAGGACACCTGGCTGCGACATATCTGCTTGATATCGACAGCTGGGCCACGCGACACCTGCTTGCTCATCTGCTTGATAATCGTCAGCTGAGCCAGGACACCCTGCCTGACTCATCTACTTGATCATCGACAGCTGGCCCGGCGACCTGCCCTGCTCATCTGTGATGTCCCGACAGCTGGGCGCGACACCTGCCTGCTCATCTGCGATAATCGACAGCTAGGGCGGCGACAACTGCCTGCTCATCTGGCGATAATGTCCGCCAAGCTGAGCCACGCGACACCTGCCAGCTCATCATGGTAATCCCGACGGCTGAACACCGCGTGACACCTGCCTTCTCATCTGCTTGCGATACGACGGCTGGGCGCCGCGAGACCTGCCTCCTCATCTGTGATAATCGACAGCTGGGCCGCCGCGACACCTGCCTGCTCATCTGCTTGATAATGGGCAGCTGGGCAGCGCGACACCTGCCTAATCATCTGATTGATAATCGAGGTGCAGGCCCTGCCTCCTCGACCTGCCTGCTCATGCCTGCTCATCTGTGATAATCGACAGCTGAGCCCGCGACACCTGCCTGATCATCTGCCCGATGTGACAGCCCCGCGCGACACCTGCCTGCTCATCTGTGATAATCTCCTGGGCGGCGACACCTGCCACACTCATCTGATTGATGTCGACAGCTGAGTGGCGCGCGACACTGCCTGCTCATCTGCGATAATCGCAGGCCCAGCGCGCGACACCTGCCTGCTCATCTGCTTGATAATCGGGTGCAGAGCCCGCGACACCTGCCTGCTCATCTGTGATAATCGACAGCTGAGCCGCGCGACACCTGCCTGCTCATCTGCTTGATAATCGACAGCTGGCCCGCGACACCTGCCTGCTCATCACCAGCGATAATTGACGGGTGAGCCGCGCGACACCTGCCTGCTCATGTGCAGTTGATAATCGCCAAGCTGAGCCGGCGCGACGCCTGCCTGCTCATCTGCTTGATAATCGTAAGCTGGGCCGCGCGACACCCTGTCTGCTCATCTGCTTGATAATCGACAGCTTTGAGCCCGCGGCGACCTCATCTGCCTGTCCCTCATCTTCTTGATAATCGACAGCTGAGCCGCGCGACGCCTGCCTGCTCATCTGTGATATTCGACAGCGGGCGCATGCGACACCTGCCTGCTCATCTGGCGATGATCGGCAGCTGAGCCACAGCGACACCCTCGCCTCCTCATCATCTGGATAATCGACGGCTGGGCCGCGACACCTGCCTGATCATCGCAGCGATAATCCCAAGAGCCCGCGACGCCTGCCTGTTCATCTGCTTGTAATGTCGCCAGCTGAGCTCGCGCGACACCTGCCTGTTCATCTGTGATAATCGACCAAGCTGAGCCGCGGCGACACCTGCCTGTTCTCATCTGTGATAAATCGACAGCTGAGCCCTGCTCATCTGCAGTAATGTTGCCACCAGCCTACTCATCTGCCTGCTCATCTGTGATCAATCGACAGCTGAGCCCGCGACACCTGCCTCCTCATCTCTGGTAATCGACAGCAGAGCAGCGCGACACATGCCTGCTCATCTGGCGATAATCGCCAAGCTGAGGCGCGCGACACCTGCCTGTTCATCTGCTTGATAATCGACAGCTGAGCGCGGCACCCGCCCCTCCTCATCTGCTTGATAGTGACAGCTGAGCGGCGCGGCCTGCCAGCTCATCTGCTTGGTAATCCCAAGCTGAGCCCGCTGACACCTGCCTGTTCATCTGTGATGTCGACAGCTGGGCGCGCGACACCTGCCTGCTCATCTGCGATAATCGACAGCTGAACGCGCGACACCTGCCTCCTCATCGGCTTGGTAATGTCGCCAGCTGAGGCGGCGCGACTCCTGCCTGCTCTTCTGCTTGATGTCGACAGCTGAACCACCCGCGACACCCTGCCTCCTCATCTGCCTGGTAATGCGCAGCGGAGCGGCGAGACAACTGCCTGCTCATCTCTTGATAATTGACGGCTGGGCGGCGCGACGCCTGCCTCTCATCTGCTTGATAATCGCCAGCTGAGCCCGCGACACCTGCCTGCTCATCTGCTTGATAATCGGCGGCTGGGCCACGCGACGCCTGCCTGCTCATCTGCTAATGATAATCGCCAGCTGAGCCGCGGCGACACCTGCTCCTCATCTGGCGTGCGTCGACGGCTGAGCCGCGCGACACCTGCCTGCTCATCTGTGGTAATCACCAGCTGGCCCGGCGGGACACCTGCCTGCTCATCTGGCGATAATTCCACCAGCTGGGCCGTGGCGACGCCTGCCTGCTCATCGTTGATAATCGACAGCGCGCGACACCTGCCTGCTCATCTGATTGATCGACAGCAGAACCACGTGACACCTGCCTGCTCATCTGATTGATGGTTCGGCTGGGCCTGGGCCGACACCTGCCTGCTCATCTGCGATTGTTCGACAGCTGGGCCGCGACGACCTGCCTGCTCATCTGCTTGATAATCGCCAGCTGAGCCGTGCGACACCTGCCTCCTCATCGTGATAATCGACAGCAGAGCGCGCGACACCTGCCTGCTCATCTGATTGATAATCGCCAGCTGAGCCACGCGCGACGCCTGCCTGATCTCATCTGATTGATAATACGACAGCAGGCCACGTGACACCTGCCTGCTCATCTGCTTGATGTCGCCAGCAGGGCCACGCGACACCTGCCTGCTCCATCTGCTTGATATTCGACAGCTGGGCCGCGCGACGCCTGCCTGTTCATCTGTCGATAATCGCCACTAAGCCCGCGACACCTGCCTGCTCATCTGCTTGTTAATCGACAGCGACCCCGCGCTGCCTGCCTGCTCATGTGCGATAATGATCATGCGCGAGATGAGACCGCTCATCTGGCGACACCCCGTGGCGACACCTGCCTGCTCCTCTGCTTGATAATCGACAGCTGAGCCCCCCGCGACACCTGCCTGCTCATTGCTGATTGATAATGCGCAAGCTGGGGCAGCGACACCTGCCTCCTCATCTGTGATGTCGACAGCTGAGACCGCGACCTGCCTGCTCATCTGCCTGAAAATCGACAGCTGAGCCGCGCGACACCTGCCTCCTCATCTGCTTGTCGCCAAG
The DNA here is from genome assembly GCF_027580195.1 of Bos mutus. Classification (NCBI taxonomy): domain Eukaryota; kingdom Metazoa; phylum Chordata; class Mammalia; order Artiodactyla; family Bovidae; genus Bos; species Bos mutus. Next base: position 15,590 of record NW_027220350.1, read on the forward strand.
ATGGGCGACGCGCGACACCTGCCTGCTCATCTGGCGATGGCTCGACAGCTGAGCAGCGCGACACCTGCCTCCTCATCTGCTTGTGTCGACAAGCTGGCGTAGCGACACCTGCCTGCCTCTCATCTGCTTGATAATCGCCAGCTGAGACGCTGACACACCTGCCTGCTCATCTGCTTGATAATCGACAGCTTGGCCGGCGACACCAGCCCTCATCTGCTTGATAATCGACGCTGAGCCACGCGACACCTGCCTGCTCATCTGGCGGTAATCGACAGGTGAGCCACGCGACACCTGCCTGCTCATCTGCTTGATAAATGCCAAGCTGAGCACGCGACGCCTGCCTGCTCATCTGATTGATAATCGACAGCTGGGACGCGACACCTGCCTATCATCTTTGTAATCGACCTGGCTGTCGCGTGACACCTGCCTGCTCATCTGCTTGATAATCGGCAGCTGGGCGCGGACACCTGCCTGCTCATCTCGGGGCAGCCTCCACCTATCATCTGCTGATAATCGACGGCTGAGCCGCGCGACACCTGCCTCTTCATCTGCTTGTCAGCCAGCTGGGCGCGCGACACCTGCTGCTCATCTGCTTGACCGTCGACTGCTGAGCCCGCGCGACACCTGCCTGCTCATCTAGCCGGTCGTGGCAGCTGAGCCTCGGACACCTGCCTGCTCATCTGCTTGATAATCGCCAGCTGAGCCCGCGCGACACCTTCCTGCTCATCTGTGATATTGGCCAGCTGAGCCCGCGACACCTGCCTGTTCATCTGATTGATAATCGACAGCAGAGCCACGCGACACCTGCCTGCTCATCTGTGATAATCTCAAGCTGATCCCGCGACACCTGCCTACTCATCTGGCGATAATCGCCAGCCCAGGCCCGCGCCCTCTCGCCTGCTCATCTGTGATAATGCGCCAGCTGGGCCCGCGACGCCTGCCTACTCACCTGGCGGTTGCCGGCTGGGGCCGCGAGCTGGAGCCGCGACACCTGCCTGCTCATCTGCTTGATAATCGACAGCTGGCCCGCGACACCTGCCTCCTCATCTGGTGGTAATCACCAGCTGAGCCTGACACCACCTGCCTACTCATCTGTGATAATCAACAGCTGAGCGCATTGACACCTGCCTGATCTCATCTCATGTGACAGCAGAACCCACCCGACACCTGCCTGCTCATCACTTGATAATGGACAGCTGAGCCCGGCGACGCCTGCCTGCTCATCTGATTGATAATCGACAGCTGGGCCTGACACCTGCCTGATCATCTGCGATGTCGACAGCGGAGCCACGCGACGCCTGCCTGCTCATCTGCTTGATAAGCGCCAGCTGGGCCCGGCGACACCTGCCTGCTCATCTGATTGATAAGTGACGGCTGAGCCACGCGACACCTGCCTGCTCATCTGATTTGTGTAATCGAGTGCAGAGCCGCGCGACACCTGCCTGCTCATCTGCTTGATAATCGACAGCTGGGCCGCGCGACACCTGCCTGCTCATCTGCTTGATAATCGACAGCTGAGCCGCGCGACAGCTGCCTGCTCATCTGCTTGATAATCGCCAAGCTGGGCGGCGCGACGCCTGCCTCCTCATCTGGCGTAATCGACAGCAGGCCGGCGACACCTGCCTGCTAATCTGGCGATAATCGACAGCTGAGCCGCGCGACACCTGCCTGCTCATCTGTGATAATCGACAGCTGGCCGCGACACCTGCCTGCTCATCTGTGATAATCGCCAGCTGAGCCCGCGAGACACCTGCCTGCTCATCTGATTTGATAATCGCCAGCTGGCCCGCGACACCTGCCTGCTCATGGCGCGATAATCCAAGCTGAGCTCCTGCCGACACCTGCCTGCTCATCTGTTTGATAATCGGCTGAAGAGCCGCGACACCTGCCTGCTCATCTGCTTGATAATGTGGCTGAGCCGCGCGACACCTGCCTGCTCATCTGCACGATAATCACCAGCTGAGCCCGCGACATCTGCCTGCCTGCTCATCTGCTTGATAATCGGCTCAGCTGAGCGGGCTTGCGGCGACCTGCCTGCTCATTTTGCTTGATAATCGCCAGCTGAGCCCGCGCGACACCTGCCTGCTCATCTGATTGATAATCGACAGCTGAGGCGCGTGACACCTGCCTGTTCATCTCTGGCGATAATAGCCAGCTGAGCGCGGCCTGCCTGCCTGCTCATCTGATTGATAATCGACAGCGAGCGCGCGGAGCCTGCCTGCTCTGCTCATCTGTGATGATGCGACAGCTGAGCGCGTGACACCTGCCTGCTCATCTGCTTGATAATCGACAGCAGAGCCCGCGACACCTGCCTGCTCATCTGATTGATAATCACCCAGCTGGGCCGCGACAACCTGCCTGCTCATCTGGCGATAATCGACAGCTGAGCCCGCGACACCTGCCTGCTCATCTGTGATAATCGACAGCTGAGCCCGTAGCGACACCTGCCTGTTCATCTGCTGATAATGTCGACAGCTGAGCCGAGCGACACCTGCCTGTTCATCTGTGATAATCACCAGCTGAACCAGCGCGAGCACCTGCCTGCTCATCTGCTTGATAATCTACGGCTGACCCGCGACACCTGCCTGCTCATCTGTGATAATCGCCAGCTGGGCGCGCGACACCTGCCTGCTCATCACCTTGATAATCGAGCAGCTGAGCCGTGGCGACGCCTGCCTGCTCATCTGCTTGATAATCGGCAGCTGAGCCGCGCGACCTGCCTGCTCATCTGTGATAATCGACAGCTGCCGGCGCCGCCGCGACACCTGCCTGCTCATCACTGCCTGCGATAATCGCCGAGCTGAGCGCGGCGACACCTGCCTGCTCATCTGTGATAATCAGGCATAAGCTGAGCGATAATACATGACGCCTGCCTGCTCATCTGTGATAATCGACAGCTGAGCAGCGCGACACCTGCCTGCTCATCTGCTTGATAATCGCAAGCTGAGCGACGCGACGCCTGCCTCTCATCTGTGATAATCGACAGCTGACCTGCTCCTCTGCTCATCTGTGATGTCGACGGCTGAGCCGCGCGACCCTGCCTGCTCGGCCATGCTTGATAATCTTAAGCTGAGCCCCGCGCGACACCTGCCTGCTCATCGCCCGATAATCGACAGCTGGGCCACGCGACCCACCTGCCTGCTCATCTGTGATAATACAGCTGAGCGCGCGACACCTGCCTGCTCATCTGTGATAATCGGCAGCTGGGCGGCGCGACACCTGCCTGCTCATCTGGCGATAATCGGCAGCTGGGCCCGCGACACCTGCCTGCTCATCTGTGATAATGACAAGCTGGGCCGCGCGACACCTTCCTGCTCATCTGCTTGATAATGCCTGACTCAGCTGAGCCTTCAGGCGACACCTGCCTGCTCATCTGTGATAATCCCGACAGCTGAGCCCGCGACACCTGCCTGCTCATCTGCTTGATAATCGACAGCTGGGCCACGCGACCTGCCTGCTCATCGGGCGATGATGCCAGCTGAGCCGCGCGACACCTGCCTGCTCATCTGCAGCGATAATCGACAGCTGAGCCCGCGCGACACCTGCCTGCTCATCTGTGATGATCGACAGCTGAGCCGCGCGACACCTGCCTGCTCATCTGCCCGATAATCGACGGCTGAGCTAGCGACACCTGCCTGCTCATCTGTGATAATCGACAGGTGAGCCCGCGACACCCTGCCTGCTCATCTGATTGATAATCGACAGCTGAGCCGCTGCGACACCTGCCCTGCTCATCTGGTTGTTCATCTGCGAGCTGAGCCACGGCGACACCTGCCTGCTCATCTGCTTGATAGTCGACAGCTGAGCCACGCGACACCTGCCTGCTCATCTGATTGATAATCGACAGCAGAGCCACGCGACACCTGCCTGCTCATCTGATTGATAATCGCCAGCTGAGCCGCGCGACACCTGCCTGCTCATCTGATTGATAATCGCCAGCTGAGCCGCGCGACACCTGCCTGCTCATCTGTTGATAATGCGCCAGCTGAGCCGCGACGCCTGCCTGTTCATCTGATTGATGGGCTCGACAGTCTGCTCTCAGCTGTGGCGGCTGCCTGTTCGACTGCCTGCTCATCTGCCAGGCGCGACAGCCTGTCTGCCATCTGATGCGACGGTTGCGACACCTGCTGCCTCCTCATCTGATTGATAATCGCCAGCTGAGCCGCGCGACACCTGCCTGCTCATCATCTGATGATAATCGCCAGCTGGGCCACGCGACACCTGCCTGCTCATCTGATTGATAATCGACAGCAGAGCCACGCGACACCTGCCTGCTCATCTGATTGATAATGCCAGCTGAGCCCGCGACACCTGCCTGCTCATCTGATTGATAATCGCGACGCTGCCAGGCGCGCGACACCTGCCTGCTCATCTGTGATAATCGCCAGCAGAGCCGCGACACCTGCCTGCTCATCTGATTGATAATCGACAGCAGGCCGCGACACCTGCCTGCTCATGTGCTTGATAATGACAAGCTGAGCGCGCGACACCTGCCTGCTCATCTGATTGATAATGGACAGCTGAGCGACTTTTCTCCTCCTGTTGTCGACACCTGCCGAGACTCATGCCTGCTCATCTGATAATGCCGCCAGGCTGGGGCGCGACACCTGCCTGCTCATCTGCTTGATAATCGACAGCTGGGACCCGCGCGACGCCTGCCTGCTCATCTGGCCCGATAATCGCCAGCTGACGCCCGCGACACCTGCCTGCTCATCTGCTTGATAATCGACAGCTGAGCGTGGCGACACCTGCCTGCTCATCTGCTTGATAATCGCCAGCTGGGCCGCGCGACACCTGCCTGCTCATCTGATTGATAATCGACAGCTGAGCGGCGCGACACCTGCCTGCTCATCTGCTTGATGATAATCGCCAGCTGGCCCGCGCGACACCTGCCTGCTCATCTGCTTGATGTCCCGGCAGCTGAGCCCGCGTCCTGCCTGCTCATCTGATTGATAATCGAGCCAGCTGGGCTGCGCGACACCTGCCTGCTCATCTGCTTGATATCGACAGCTGGAGCGCGACACCGCGACACCTGCCTGTTCATCGACAGCTGAATCGACGCCTGCCTGCTCATCTGCCTGCCAGCTGATCTGCAGCCCGGTCATAACCATGCCGATAATGCGCAAGCTGCTGCGGCTGCTGCCTGCTCATCTTGTCAATCCACAGCTGGGCGCGCGACACCTGCCTCCTCATCTCCCAGTAAGAATCGACAGCGAGGCGCGCCTGCCTGCTCTGTCTAGCCCGATAATCGGCAGCTGAGCAGCTGGGCGGCGACACCTGCCTGCTCATCTGTGATAATCGCCAAAGCTGAGCCAGCGCGACACCTGCCTGCTCATCTGCTTGATAATGCCGCAGCAGCAGCCGCGCGACACCTGCCTGCTCATCTGTGATAATCGACAGCTGGGCCGCGGCGACACCCTGCCTGCTCATCTGCGATAATCGCCAAGCTGGGCCGCGCGACACCTGCCTGCTCATCTGTGATAATCGACAGCTGAGCTACGCGCGACACCTGCCTGCTCATCTGCTTGATAATGCGCCAGCTGAGCCGCGGCGACACCTGCCTGCTCATATGTGATAATCTCAAGCTGGGCCGCGTGACACCTGCCTGCTCTGTGGTAGCGACAGCTGAGCCCTGGCGACCACCTGCCTACTCATCTTCATCTGACGATAGTGCGCGCTGGACGACGTGCCTGCTCATCTGCTTGATAATCGACAGCTGAGCCCGCGACACCTGCCTGCTCATCTGTGATAATCGCCAGCTGTGCGCGCGACACCTGCCTGCTCATCTGCTTGATAATCGCCAGCTCAGCCTGGCGACACCTGCCAGCTCACCTCCTCCTGGCATAATCGACAGGTGAGACTCTTGCGATACTGCCTGCTCATCTGCTTGATAATCGACCCAGCTGGCCCGCGACACCTGCCTGCTCATCTGCTTGATAATCGACAGCTGATCCACGCGCGACACCTGCCTACTCATCTGTGATAATCGACCGAGGCCGCCTGACACCTGCCTGCTCATCTGCTTGATAATCGACAGCTGGGCCCCGACGGCGACACCTGCCTGTTCATCTCGATAATCGCCAGCTGGGCCCAGCGACACCTGCCTGCTCATCTGCTTGATGTCGACAGCTGGGATGCTCCTCTGCTCATGATGATGTCGACAGCTGGGCGCGCGACACCTGCCTGCTCATCTTTTTGATAATCAACAGCTGGGCCGCGCGACACCTGCCTGCTCATCTTGATGATAATCTCCAGCTGAGCCCCGTGCGACCTGCCTGTTCATCTGCGATAACAGCCAGCTGCTGGGCCGCGACACCTGCCTGCTCATCTGCTTGATAATAGCGCCAGCTAGGCCCGGCGACACCTCCTGCTCATCTGCTGGATAATGCGCCAGCTGAGCCCGCGACACCTGCCTGCTCATCTGCTCTGATAATGTCGCTCAGCTGATGCGCCCCGCGACACCTGCCTGCTCATCATCTGTGATAATCGGCAGCCAGGCGCGCGACACCTGCCTGCTCATCTGCTTGATAATCAGCCAGGTGAGCCGCGTGACACCTGCCTGCTCATCTGCTTGATAATCACCAGCTGAGCCGTGCAACACCTGCCTGCTCATGTTTGGTAATCTGCAGCTGACCACGAGACACCTGCCTGCTCATCTGCTTGATAATCCCCCAGCTGAGCCACGGGACACCTGCCTGCTCATCTGCTTGATAATCGACAGTTGAGCCGCGCGACACCTGCCTGCTCATCTGCTTGATAATCGACAGCAGAGCCGAGAGACACCTGCCTGCTCATCTGGCGATAATCGCCAGCTGAGCCGCGCGACACCCTGCCTGCTCATCTTGGCATGGCTAATCCTGCCCTGGCTGGCGACAGCTGGGCGCGCGACACCTACCTGCTCATCTGTGATAATCGACCAGCTGAGCCGCGCGACACCTGCCTGCTCCTCTGGCGATAATCGACAAGCTGACCCGTGACACCTGCCTGCTCATCTGCCCGTGTTGCCGGCTGAGCGAGCGACACCTGCCTGCTCATCTGCTTGGTAATCGACAGCTGAGCCAGCGCGACACCTGCCTGCTCATCTGCTTGATCGACAGCTGAACAGGTGACGGCCTACTCGCGCGTCGACACCTGCCTGCTCACCTGCCTGCTCATCTGTGATAATCGACAAGCTGAGCCACCGCGACACCTGCCTGCTCATCTCTGATAATCGCAAGCTGAGCGCGCGACACCTGCCTGCTCATCGACCCAGTAATCGACCAGCTGAGCTCGCTGACACCTGCCTGCTCATCTGCGATAATCGACAGCTGAGCCGGCGCGACACCTGCCTTCTCATCTGCTTGATAATCACCAGCTGACGACCGGCGACACCTGCCTGCTCATCTGTGATAATCTACAGCTGAGCCCGCGCGACACCTGCCTGTTCTTCTGGCGATAATCGCAGGCCTGAAGCGCGCGACACCTGCATGTTCATCTCTCTGTGATAATCGATGGGTGAGCGTGACACCTGCCTGCTCATCTGATTGATGGCGCCAGCCCAGGCCGCGACACCTGCCTGCTCATCTGTGATAATGCACAGGTGAGCAGCCCGCCTGCCTCCTCATCCGTGATAATCGTCAGCTGAGCGCGCGCGACACCTGCCTGTTCATGTGATTGATAATCGGCAGCTGACCCGCGACACCTGCCTGCTCATCTGCTTGATAATCGACAGCTGAGCCGCGCGACGCCTGCCTGCTCATCTGTGATAATCGTCAGCTGAGCGCGAGACACCTGCCTGCTCATCTGCTTGATAATCGCCAGCTGAGGCCCGCGACACCTGCCCTGCTCATCTGCTTGATAATCGCCAGCTGGGCGCCTGACACCTGCCCTGCTCATCTGCGATAATAAGCCAGCTGAGCGCGCGACACCTGCCTGTTCATCTGCTTGATAATCCGCTGGGCGCGCGACACCTTTTTCATCTGCTTGATGACCGACAGCTGAGGCCCCGCGACACCTGCCTGTTCATCTGCGATGATCTGCAGCTGCTAGCCCGCGCGATACCTGCCTGCCTCATCTGCTTGATAATCGACAGCTGACGCCGCGCTGACACCTGCCTGCTCATCTGCTTGATGTCGACAGCTGATCCGCGAGACACCTGCCTGCTCATCTGTTTAGTAATGTGACAGCTGAGCGGCGCGACACCTGCCTGCTCATCTGCCTGATAATCTGCATCTGGGCCAGCGCGACACCTGCCTGCTCATCTGGCGATCGCGCCAGCTGGGCCGCGCGACACATGCCTATTCATCTGTGATAATCGAAAACTGAACCGTATGACACCTGCTCTTATCTGCAGATGAAATCGCCAAGCTGGAGCCCGCGACACCTGCCTGCTCTTCTGGCGATGTTGTGGCAAGCAGAGCCGCAGCGACACCCTGCCTGCTCATCTGTGATGTCGACAGCTGAGACACGTGACACCTGCCTGCTCATCTGGCTTGATATCAGCCAGCTGAGCCACGCGCGACACCTGCCCCTGCTCATCTGCTTGATAATCACCCAAGCTGAGCCCGCTAGCGACCGGTCTCTCTCTGCTCTATCTTGATAATCGGCAGCTGAACCGCGCGACACCTGCCTGCTCATCTTTGATAATCGCAAGCTGAATATTGCGACACCTGCCTGCTCATCTTTTGATGTCGGGCAAGCTGCAGCGCGTGATACCTGTTTGCTCATTTGCCACGATATACGACAGCTGAGCCGCGCGACACCTGCCTGCTCATCTGGCGATGGTGACACCTGAGCCCGGCGACACCTGCCGCTCATCTGCGATCGACAGCTGAGCCTCGCGACACCTGCCTGTTCATCTGCTTCGAAAATCGACAGCTGAGCATCGACACCTGCCTGTTCCTCTGTGATAATCGCCAGCTGAGCCGTGCGACGCCTGCCTGTTCATCTCTGTGACAGTCCGACAGCTGAGCAGCGACACCTGCCTGTTCATCTGCTGATGTCGACAGCTGAGCCGGTCGCATTTCTGTCATATTAGCAGTAATCTCAAGATGGGCCCCGTGACACCCTGCTGCTGCTCATGTGATAATGGCGGCCCCAGGCGCGCTGACACCTGCCTGCTCATCTGCTTGATAATCGCCAGCTCAGCACGCGCGACACCTGGCTGCTCACCTGTGACCAAGCCGTCCGCTGAGGGGCAACGACTACCACCCTGTTCATCTGTGAAGAAGCTCTGCTTCCAAGCTGCCACTCATCTGTGATAATCGACAGCAGAGCCACGCGACACCTGCCTGCTCATCTTGCTTGGTAATCGCCAGCAGCTGAGTGCGACACGACCTGCCTGCTCTGCCTGCTCATCTGCCTGCCTGATATCTGCTCGCCAGCTGAGCCACGCGACACCTGCCTGCTCATCTGCTTGATAATCGCCAGCTGAGCGCGCGCGACACCTGCCTGCTCATCTGCTTGATAATCGCCAGCTGAGCGCGCGACACCTGCCTGTTCATCTGTGATAATCGCCAGCTGAGCCCGCGACACCTGCCTGCTCATCTGCTTGATAATCGCCAGCTGAGGCCGCGACACCTGCCTGCTCATCTCTGATAACTGCTGTGATAATCGCCAGCTGAGCCGCGCGACACCTGCCTGCTCATCTGCTTGATAATCGGCCAGCTGAGCCGCGCGACACCTGCCTGCTCATCTGCTTGATAATCGCCAGCTGAGCCGCGGGACACCTGCCTGCTCATCTTTT
>NW_027220351.1:0-25745 GCF_027580195.1 Bos mutus
CTGGGAGACTCAGCTGCCTCCACAGGATAGAACTTGCCTGAGCACGTGCACAGGTGCCCATAGGCTCCCCAACAGCCATGACCTTCATGAGGGGCAGGTATCAGACAAGCGACAATGGGAGAAAAAGTACAGTGGGAGTTTCCTTTACAAAATCCAGCAAGGATATGCACAACGCACCACCCTTCACCTGCAAGGAGGATGCTACTGCTGCTGCTGCTGCTGCATCACTTCAGTCGTGTCTGACTCCGTGCGACCCCAGAGATGGCAGCCCACCAGGCTCCCTCGTCCCTGGAATTCTCCAGGCAAGAACACTGAAGTGGGTTGCCATTTCCTTCTCCAATGCATGAAAGTGAAAAGTGAGAGTGAAGTCACTCAGTCCTATCCGACTCTTCACGACCCCATGGACTGCAGCCTACCAGGCTCCTCCATCCATGGGATTTTCCAGGCAAGAGTACTGAAGTGGGGTGCCGTCGCCTTCTCCAGGAGGATTCTGAGGTGTGTGAATTCAAGTTCAGTACAGTTTTTATTGTTGTAGCCATGCGTTCCAGGAAACAAACTCACTCAGAAGGACAATGCAGCTAGTGGAGTGCAGTTTATTACACCAGCGGGCCCAAGGGCAGAGTCTCCTCTTAGCCAAGGACCCGACCAGTTTTGTGAAAACCTTATATACCCTAAGTGTATAAGGTTCCCTGAAACTAGTCTGAACAAAGGAAAAAGAAAGGTCCAATCAAAGTTAACCAGTGATCATTTGCCTTACACCTAGGTAGTTAACAGTGGACAATTATTAATAAGCCTGTGGTCATACCCCAGTAAGCATAATGGAATGTATGATTCTCTTCAGTTACACAGATAATTAGGGTATTCTTTTAGGCGATGGAGAGCCCTGGGGCTCTTCCTTCCAGGGCCTGGTTTTCCAGTTGGTATGTCGGTTCCATATATACTGGGCATATAGCTCAAAGTCCATAGTCCGGCCCAAGATGGAGTCCTACTTTCAAGATAGAGCCTGTTCTGTTTCCTCCTTCATTATGGCTTGGGGTCTGACCACCTAGGAAAGCTGACCCATGAGTTCAAGTGTCCAATTGTCAGTTTCAAAGAAGAACCCCATTAAAATCTTACCAGAAGACTGAGGGTGGTAACTGAAATGTCTTCAACTATATTCCCCAAGACTGAGTAGACTGTGTGCCAAACCAAATTCACTCATTTCCCATTTGGAAACTTTCGAGTATATTTAGACTCAAGCAGAAAAACCAGGTGTCTACCTGCTCTGACCAAAGTGCATTTTCTTTTTCAGACCCAGGAGATTTATTGGAGAGAAGATGCACTTCTAACACGCATGTCTGATTCCAGACTTTCCTATAACTCGTAAGACACTATCTACAGTCTGGCTGTTGACACCACTCAGGTTGATTACCATCATCTCCCACAGAAGGAACCCAGCTTCCCAAAGCCCCAAACTGCCCTGGCTCAGGCACCAACACTCGAGTGCTCCTCCTGGATCCCCACCTCCATGCCCCGTATTGCCTGTTCTGTGGGACTATGGAACGTCTCTCCACCTTCCTTGTGTGACTGTGGCTCCTAGACCATTGCTCTGAGTATGGGGTGTCCTAGTGTCCCCACTGCTAACACAGGGCCTTCCACAGAGCAGAGGCTCCGTGAAGTTCTGTGGACTAAATGAACCAGTGAGAAGGGGGGCTATTAATCTCATCAATTTTCTCCTACTTTCTTAAATAATAGCCTGGCAAAATCCGAGTAAACAGATATGGATTAGCTGTAGAAAAGGACAGTCAAAAAACCTATAAGAAGGGAGAATTCACTACAATCTTTTTTTTATTTTCCAATTCTTCCACCAACTATATACTGCTAAGTTCACATATCCAAAATAGTTGTAATTCCAATTCCATGTGATCTTGCTCATGGTCACAAAATAAAATGGGAGAGTTCCCAATCTCTTTTACAAAACAGCAAAACTCTGGTCCTTTAACTGGTTAAGTACAAATACATGTGTGATCGATGTCATTCACAAAGTTAGATACTGAAGTTTATTAAGGCTTAAGCTGAAAAAAACACACTTGAATAATACCTTTAAAAAACAGAGATGAATTTCCATGTCATCACAGAGAAAAGGAACAGAAAGATGCTACACCCCAGGTTCCCCCAAGTGGCCCAGGCCATCACTACTGAGAAGGCTGACCACTCCCTCTTCAATCACAGAGGTAAGGATCAGCCTGGCTGCTTCTCTGGGTCAGGGCTCCTCTTCCTCCTTCCTCACAGCCTCTGCAGACGGGGCTGGGAAGGCCATGCAAAACCATCGGTTGATTCTGAGTGGATACTCCATGACTTCCTACTTGCTGGTCTCTGTACAGGCCTGGTGACCACACAGGAACTCGAAGCAAGCAGGGTCGTTGTCAGACACCTGCCAGTACTCCAGGTACCCCTCATACACCCACACTTGGGTCAGCAGCTCTCTGGGTTCCCCAAAACACAGTGCTCCCTCCTGACAAACATCCTCATTTGCTGAATGTTCCCCAGACTTCCTCTTCAGGCTGAGGACCAGCACCAGGAGGCTGGCCTTGAGCATGCTCTGCCCACTGCTCTGCATTGCATCGCAGGTGAGGCCCAGGGTGGGGACCATGATGTAGATGTGCTCCCTGGGGTCTACCTCCCTCACCTCCACACCAAAGACCAGCTGCAGGCTCTCGGAGGCTTGGCTGAAGACCTCCAAGAAGTGCTCCTGGTTATCCCTGAGGACCTTCTTCAGCATTTCCGCCTGGGAGGTCATCTCCTTGGCCCGATATTTGAGGAGCAGGAACTTCATCAGGTTAGCCACCATCTCATTCAGAGCTTCCTGGGGCAAGGCAGAGCAGGAGACTGCGGGGGAGGAGGCCGAGGCTGATGCAGCCTCCCCCACCTCAGCCCCCAAGAGCTGCACCTCCTCCAGGCCCTGGGCCTCGCCTGGGTCCTGAAGGTCTTCCTCAGGCTTGCTGAGCTCAGTCATCCTGACCACAAATGCAATGCCTGGGATCAAACCACAGACAGGAGTGAGGCAGGGGAACAGATGGGGACCACGCGTCTGGGGGAGAAAGGGGGTATGAGAGGCCTCGGCTGAGCCACGCACTCTGGGAGTTCTGACACAGGCCACTTACAGGTTTCCCCTTGAGGGGTGCTCTCAGACCTCACAGGGGCATGCCTCTGGGGTGGGCAGTCCCCTGGCTACCTGAAGGAGGAAGTAGGGTGGCTCCCCAGGCTGCAGTCAGGACAGTCCGAGATTTCTGGGGCTGACAAGGTGTGGGGATTAGGCCCTTGTGGGGTCCCTTCTGTTCTGGGATGGGGAGCCCCTGGTGCATATTCAGGCCACCTTCCTCACCTTGACTCCTAGCACTGCCTGGACCTCCTCTGCTCTCTGACCTCAGGACACGGGCCTCAGACTTCTGCCTTCACCTTCTGGTTCCTGGAATTCCTGTGAGAGAAATGGAGGGGCACCTTGGGGGTATCCTGTGGCACAGCCCTGAGCCTTATGGGATGGTACGAGGAGTGGACTCTGTGAGGTCCCCCCAGTTGTGTGGTGGGAGGTCCCCTCAGAGTTCCCTTGTAGTGTTCACCTTTATCCTGGCACGACCTGGTCCCACCCCTCTGGGGGCCTGCGTGGAAACTCAGAAAAAGATGCGAGCCTGAACAGAAAGCACTAAGGGTCCCCACATGTGGCCGCACTGCCCAGGGCCTCCTGCGGGTCCTCAGTTCCTCCTCACGTCCTGCCTGGCCTCCCAGCACTGAGCACAGGGGCCGAGGTCTGCTCAGTCCTCCCTCAGGGTCCTCACCTAAACTCCTTCAAAGCCTAAGAATCTCCCCTCCAATCTCTGAGGCCCTGCCCCTTATATCAAGTCTCCAATGTCTGAGACCCCAAGCTCATGCCCCCATGAGAGTCGCCCCTGACTGACAGCAGGTGCCGGGACCTGTGTGATTCCCTGTGTCCTCCCTCAAGGTTCTCATCTTTAGCCCTGGCAGGTTCGGGGATGCCCCTTGTGTTGACCGGAGGCAGGGCCCTCACACCAAGGCCATCACTTCACTGGGATCCCAAAGGGAAGTCTGTGGCCATGACATCAGGGCTCCAAGCCCAGGGCTTCCCAGAGCTGAGATGATGCCCTGGGCGTTCCTCAACCTCCTCCTGCTCTTCACTTTGACTCTCAGCAGGTCTGGGTACCACCTTCTGTCCCTGACCTTGCTGCCCTTAGAACCAGGCCTTCCCCAGCCAGGACCCCTGAGAGGCAAGCGGGAGTAGGGGGCTCACTCCTACAACCCTGCCAGGGCTGAGAGCAATGATGACCTGGATGTCTTGGGGCCCCAGAGCCCCCGCTAAGGATTCTACCTTTGCTCCTAGCACAGCTGGTTTCTTTCACTCTGCTGACCTGAACCCGGGCACATGACCCAGGCCCTCACTTCACTCCCATTGGGATCAGTGACACTACATCTGAACACCACGCCCCATGGTCCCCCAGGGCTGTCAGGAGGGCTGCACATGCATCCCCTGGGACCCTCAGCCTCCTCTGGTCCTCATCTCAAGTCTCCACAGGATGTGGGCCCCTCCCTCTGCCCACCTGAGACTGGGCCTCAAAGACCAAGCCTCCGACTCCCCGAGTTCACTGACAAAGTGAGGGGGGTGTGGGGTCTCAGCCTGACAGCCTGGACTGGGGCCCCCAGGAGTCCCAATCGGGCTGGGGTTGTATGCTATCAGGATCCTCTGTTCGGGGGCAACTGGAAGCTCTCATCCTCTCTCAGGAGGGGGCCTCATTAACCCTCGAGAGAAGGCTGAAGTCCTAGCACAGATGCTGGATGGGGAGCAGCTGTGCCCGTGACCTTGTGGGAGCACAGGGAACCACTCGCCTTCCCATGGGGGCCACTCAGTGTCACCACACTTTGGAAATTTTGTATAAATGATATTGTTTTAGCTGAAGAGGGTGAGCAGCGGCAGGTGAATTAGGAAGAACTCAGCAGCCTGTAGATGGCCTTGGCCGCTCATAGTGACTTCACACTCCTCCTCTCTGAGGTATCCCCAGGGTCGTCTCCTGGTGGCTCTTTTCCACTGGTTTACACGGATGCCCCCCCCCCGCCTTCCCGCACGGGCCTGTCTTGTGCAGAGTGTCCAGAGGGGCTCTCAGGGGCCAAGAACTCGTGAGTCATGGGTTCTAAGTCTCCACCGGTTGGGCGACTTTAGACTCTTCCCCCAGGAAGGAGAGACATTCGGGAGGAGGGTCGGTGGCTGACCTGCCCTGCACCTGGGGACCCTGAGGGCCAAGGACAGCCTCACTGCAGTTCAGCCTGGCCCCCATGATGACCTGGCCCACACCAGCCCCCCTACAACTCCCCAGAGCACTGCTCAGAGGCCAGAGGTGCTGCCTGAGTGAGGCTTGGGCATCCTCAGGTTTGCTGAGGGTGGGGGCATGCAGAGCTCCTCATCTGGGGGGTTTGCATGGGGCCTCGGGAGGGCCCCTTGTACGGGACCTCAGACCCTGGGGATGGGGACCTTCCCTCCCTTTGCAGAGGCTCAACAGATGGTTAAGCAACTTGCTGCCTGGTCACAGGCCTTGCTTGTGGGGTTGGGCATGGACAAGTCCCAGGCCGTGGTGTCTCATCAGCCTCCCCTGCTGGTTTGCAGCTCAATTCATCCCAGGGCCTTTCCTCATGACAGTTCCCATGGAGTCCCAGGCGGTTACACTGCAGAGAGCTGGCACTCCAGAGCACCACCAGGTTTTCTCATAACAGACTAAGTCTTGTTTCTGTCATCCAGAAATATACTCTTCGAGCCTCCCCACCTCATCCCTGTTTGGCCACGGCACCTCCGTTTATGAAAGGACAGAGCAAGGTAGCCCAGGGGACAAAAGAGCCACTGAAGACCCAAGATGAGCACTGGTCTGAGGGAGGCTCAGGCAGAGCTGGTGGGAAGTGAGTTGGCCATGGATCACTGGCTCCCCGGGGTCTGCCCAGTTGGGCCTCCAGGGTCACCCTTACCTAGTTGGAGCACTTGTGACGCAGGGCCCCTCTCTCAGACACCCTGTCTGGTTGAATTGCATTTCCACTCTCCTAGACACTGTTGCCTGTGTGGCCCCGGGGACAGAAGTTAACTGATGCCTCTGGAGCCACCTGGCCTCTCCTCTGGTGACCCAGGCATGCGTGGGGCTTGAGACAGTTTGACTGTCCAGGGCCAGCCCATCAAGGCCATGCTCCCTCCCTACACTCCTTTGTGACCTTAGGCTGCCACCTCTGCCCGGCCCAGGAGAACGTGTGCTTAGCCACTTAACTCTGCAGACATCAGTCAAAATCTACCAAGGACTGAGCGGTGGGAGTGAAGTACTACATGGGTCTCTTTTGATGTCAGGCAGTCTTGACTTTGTAAGTAAAAGTTGCCTTTTGGGACAAGCAGATGATTTGAGATTGCAATCTGCACATCTCTGCTTTCTCTATAGGTTTACAAGTAAGCAGGTGCCACACATGCTGAGGTTTCTGGGAACGTGGTTTTTAAATAGCAGCATCTGCATGTGATTCCAGGTCAGGAGGCATACAGAAGTCAAGACAAAATATCGAATGAAACCTTCTGAGATTTAAGGTGTTCCCCAGGCAGCAACCTTTGTAAGGGGCTGCATTTTGTCTTGGAAGTGAGCAGCCTGGCCAGGCGTCACAGCAGCTCAGTGCTGGGGCTGACAGAGCCCTGACTTGCACCACCCTGTGCCCTTTCTCAGGGGCCTCCTGTGCCTGGGCAGGACTGCCAACAAGGGAGACCCAGCCTTCTGGTTCTGGTGGACTGGTGTGTGCATGCTCTCCCCTCACCTGACCTCAGAGCTCTTCTCTCTGCAGCATGACCCTGGAGGGCTATTTGCTATGCTCCTCAGGACAAACACTCTTTTAAGAGAAAGTGCGTTATAAACTGGACACCCCAGCGAGCAGAGGGTGCTGAGTTGTGACACCCTTGGAGTGCTTAGCTGAAAAAGGAAAAGAAAAGAGAAACAAGAAAATATCACCAGATTTCGGCCCTGCAATGAAGCCAATCCTCAGGCCTCATGTCCAGACACCAGCGAGTCCCCAAACTGAACACCCACAGGCCTCGGGCAGGGACCACAGGCTCCAGCCCTGTGCATCTCAGGACAGGAAGGGCTCTTTTGGGGACCCCAACTAGGGGAGGCCTAATTTCTCCTCATCTGTCAAGTAAGGAGCCTGGTGGACAGTGTCCCTGTGCCTATTAAGCCATTCTGCCAGGCTCTTGTCAAGCTCTTGACGGGTCTTTTCAATGAATGGGTGCAGAGCATCCGAGGGTCTTCCCCAGGTGTGTATGAGGTGCCCATATTGTGCCAGGTGTGGGTGGCTATCTGTCTTGCCTTTGTGAGCAAGCAGCTGCCTGAGGGGACTCAAATGCTCAGCCAGGCCCAGGATGGAGGTGCTGAAGATGTGTGCTGGGCAGGAAATTCCTTGTGTTTTCAGGTTCTTTATTGCCGTGCAGTATTCTGACAATAGGGCTGCCTTTATCTGACTGAATAGGGTGCATATTTGCGGTCCTCTGGGGGTACACCTGAAGGGGGTAGGAATTATGGGAAAGAATGGCTAGAGATTTTGGGAAAGACAGGCTGCCTGAGCAGTAATAGAAGGGGTTCCAGGCCTCAGCCAAGACAGGCATCCACATGGGGCACAGAGGCACCAGTGTGGCCACTGGGAGCTGCCCAGGGGGCAGGCTGAAATCTGGGTGGGCACAATGGTGGAGCCAACCACTGCCACAGGAGGAGCCATTTGGGCAGGAGACCAGGCAAAGCAGAGCCACAGGCCCTCGATGGGCAGGGCCACCTCTGTCAGGACGGGGATTAGAGAAAACGGAGTCTGTGTGCCCTCGGGTGCCAGGCCTCAGGACCCCACAAAGGGGGTGCGGTTTCTGTCCCCAGAACTCAGCAGGGGTGGCATAGGTCCTGGCCATTGTGGTGGCGGGGTGAGTTCCAGGGGGCTCATGGTCCCCTGGGCATCCTCAGGGCAGGGTGACAGGCCATCCTGTGGCTGTGCAGTGCTGGGCACAAGAGGGATGCCCAGGGCTGCCAGCCTGCCTTCCACCTGCTGGGATGCAGACTTAATGCCCCCTCTCCTCTTCATCTTCCCCAGGATGTGTGGGCTATCTCTTTTCAACAGAGGACTGCAGCAGAACTGTAACTGGGGTTCACTGAGAGAGAGAATGAGAGAGAGAGAGAGAATAGCAAAGTCCAAGTGTCAAAGGCTTACTGAAACCAGCACCCTCCCGGCTAGGCCCCTGGGTGCCCAAACCCAGCCATTCCCAGGCCTCATGGAGAAAGCGGGTCCCTGTCCCACAGGAGGCAGTGCCCCAGCTTGCACATCCTTGGGACTCAGTAACTCACCATCACCTCTCAACCTTGGAAAATGACACAGAGTGGCCCAAGAGTACCCATACAAGTCCCAGAGAGGGGACTTGGCATTTGCAGCAGGCAGACTGCAGAAGCTTCTCTGCTTTCTGTGCAGGTGTTGACCCCTGACCTGTACTTCCTTGGTTGAGCAGGACACTTCCCATGAAAGGACCTGTGGTTCACTGCACTAAACTTCTGTTCCACAGCTATGGGAGTCATGTGCTTAGTCTCTCAGTCATGTTCGACTCTTTGCAACCCCATGGACAGTAGCCCACCAGGCTCCTCTGTCCATGAGGATTCTCCCGGCAAGAATAATGGAGTGGGTTGCCATGCCCTCCTTCAGGAGATCTTCCCAACCCATGGACCGACCCAGATCTCCTACCTTACTGATGGATCTTTCAGGACTGAGCCGTGAGGGAGTCATGGGGGTACACAAACCCCTCTCCCTGCCTGACTCCGCCCTGGGGCCATTTGTGCCCTGGCTGGAGGATAGGAAAGCCCAGCATTTGAGCAATGTCATCTCTTTCCCTTGTGTGACTTTGATCTAAGGGCCCATGGGTCAGTGGTACAGAGTGACACCTGGCCCCCTGGTATCCTGACCCGATTCCTACTGTGCATTCAGCTCACCTCTGTCATCTCCCACAGACATCCCTACCGGAGAAAGAGAGGAGGGGCAGTGACTTCTTTGTGCTGAGAATGCTCAGGCTGACCCGCTCACAACTCCCCAATGCAGCACGCACATTGGCAGCTCCGGCAGTCACGCTTGTTCCCAGTTCTGTCTTTACACACAGCTGTTCTGGTGGCCCTGAGGTTGGCACGCACCCTGCCCCCAGGGCCCAGCAGGTACTCCCCTGCCCTTAACTTGCTCAGGACACAGACAGGCGGCTCCTCCGTGAGCAGGCTGGTCAGGCAGAGGGAGGTGAGCACCTGGCACACTTTGCTGAATCCATACAGACTAAGCTGGCAGACGAAGCTCTTCATGCAGTCTGTCTCAAATACCTTGTCTGAGCCCATCCTCTCCAAAATTTCCTCCAAGAGCTCCTCACTGATGCCTACACAAGTGCCATCTTCCTCCCACAAATAGGACATAAAGCAGTGACTGTTGACGATGGGAAAGGGGAGAGAAAGGAGGCTGCCCTCTCCCCCAGGCAGGGCACCACACTCGGTGTGTGGCCTCTTCAACAAAGGCTCTTACCTCAAAGCCTGGAAAGTGCTCTCTTCCAGCAGCAGCCTGAAGCTGCGGTGGGCACAAGCAGGGCCAGGGTGATCAAAAGGTCCACAGGGTGGGGCGCAGCTTCCTGAGCCTGGGGCCAGAAGCCCTGTGTTTGGAAGAAAGGGAGACCCCCGGAAGCTGGGCACCCCATCCATCACGGGGCCCTCCTTGTCTGCAGCCACATGGAGGGTGATGCATCCCTCCTTCCTGGAAATGGGACAGTGCAGTGGCCAGGAGCAGTCCAGGCTCACAAGGGTGCTTGGCCCCTCATCAAAAGCCTCTGCTTCCTCAGGGCTGACATCACAAGGCAGTCATTAAGTGAAGTAATAAAGGGCTGGCTGCATCCAGGCTGGTTAGCGTGTCAGCCTCCTAGTCCACGCTTGTCTTGGCAGCGGGCACCATGACACTTGTGCATGGGGGTGAAGTCTCAGGCCGAGCATTCATGCAAACTGGGCACAGTCTTCTGGTCCTGGAGTCCCAGGTCTGGGCAGACGCGCACCGACAGACCTGTGATCCTCAAAGTCAGCCCCTCCTCTGTGTTCACAGGTGTCTTGAGGGTTCTGCATGGCACCCTTGCGCTCAAGCACAGCCTCGTCCAGGGTGGGGATCCATGGTCAGGGGTACAGCCAGCCAGTCCTCTATGCACCTCATTGGCTGGGCATCCGGTCCCCCACACAGACCCTCTCTAGGCCCTGCCATTGGTCTGCTGGACCCCCAGGGTGGGGGCTGTAGAGGTGACGGGTGAGGTCCCAGGGACACAGAAGGAGGACAGGCTGCTGTCCTCTGGGCTCCGCAGCCTGCCCATGTCCACCCCAGGCCGGCCTTTCTCTGCACATCACAGTCCCAGGCATGTGGGAGGGGGCAGTCTCCCTGGGCCTTCATGCAACAGTGTGGCTCCCTCTCCTGTGACCACTGTCCATGGGAACTCCATCTGGCTCTGCATCCAGGCCATGAGAGATGCCATCCTGCTCTGGGGCCTGGTGCTCTAGCATCAAAGAGGTGGACGTGCAGGGCTGCCCACACAGGAAGCCCACCCTACTAATGCCCCCCACCCCAACTCTGCTCCTGGTGTTGAGGATCTTCCCGAGACTTTTAGAATCAGAAATGCCTCTGAGGTTGAAGCGTCAGCCATCCAGGGCCCAGGCGCCCAGTGGGTGAGAAGTTGGGCTCAGGTGAGGAGATGCCAAGGTGGGCACCACTGCCCTGCTGATCCCCAGTTGCCTGGCTCACCCACTCTGAGCCTCTGTTTCCCCACACAGGTAATCCTAGGGGCATCTGCCTCACAGGGTCCTGAGGACTCAGGGGAGGCACAGGAGGTGGCAAGGTTCCTGACATGTATGTCTGCCATGTAGTTATGGGGAATCGTGCTGTGTATGACAGCAAGTCTGCATCTAAGGCGCCTAAGCACTGATCTCCCGGTGGACCTTGGCTCCGTGCTGGAAGCCTCTGGTCACCAGCGAGGGGTGGGCTTCCTTCTTGATTCTTGCAAACTGGGGGCTGACACACCACGTGAATTAAATCTCTCTAGACACAGCTCAGGTTAACTAGATAGCATTGCCCGGTGTTTCCTGTAGACAAAAGCCCTATTCAGTGCCCTCCCATGTGACCCGGGGGTGCTTCAGACCCCTAAAAAGCCGAGTTCCATTTTAGACTGTCTGGGACCCTGCAAACACTTTTGGCTGCCTCCTCAGCTATCAGGATTGTGGGCACTCCCTGCCAATGGCTGAATCCCTGGGCCCGCCCTTTCCTCTCTGTATGTCTTGGCTGCTCCTGCGTACTCCTGAGAGATGGTCACCCACCCTTGCTCCCCTCGGCTGCCTGTGGCAGCTTGAGGTTCCCTTTTGCCCTTGCTGAGAGAACGCCCAGCGTCCTGGTAACGAAAACTACTAGAGCTCATTGATGAATTCAGTGAAGTTGTGGTATACAAATTTAATATATAAATCTATTCACATTTCTGTACACTAACAGCAACTAGCGAGAAGATAACTTCAGGATATTATCCCATTTACCATTAAATAATCCCATTTAACTGCATCAAAAAGAATAAACTACCTAGAAATAAACCTACCTAAGGAGGCAAAAGACCTGTACTTGGAAAACTGTAAAATATTGATGAGACAAAGTGAAGAGAGTGCAACAACAAAAATGTGCCACAAAAAAGACCAGACACTATAAAATAAAGTAAAAAGAGAAAAAGAGCAGAGCTGGAGGAATTAAGCTTCTTGACCTTGTACTACAAAGCTATAGTAATCAAAACTGTATGGTACTGGCACAAAAACAGACATACAGCTCAATGAAATAAGATAGAAATCATAGAAAGAAGCCTGTGCACCTATGGTCAATTAATCTACAACAAAGGAGGCAAAAATACAGTATACAGTGGAGAAAAGACAGTCTCTCCATCAAGTGGTGCTGGGAAAAGTGGTCAGTTGCATGTAAAAGAATGAAATTAGAATATTATCTAACAATATATACAAAAACAAACTCAAAATGGATTTGAGACCTATGTGTAAGATTGAATATGCAAAACTTCTGGATGAAAACATGGGTAGAACACTCTTTGACATAAACCATAACAGCATTGTTTTTGGATCCACCTCCAAAAGTAAAGGAAATAAAAGCAAAAATAAACAAATGTGCTTCCCACATGGCACTACTGGTAAAGAAATTGCCTTCCAATACAGAAGACATAAGAGACGAGGGTTCAATCCCTGGGTCGGGAAGATACCCTGGAGAACGGCATGGCAATCCACTCCAGTATTCTTGCCTGGAGGATTCCATGGACAGAGGAGCCTGGCGGGCTACAGTCCATAGGGTTGCAAAGAGACAGACACGACTGAAGCGACTTAGCATAGCATAGGGACCTAATTAAATCTAAAAGTTCTTGCACACCAAAAGAAACCATTGAAAAAAATGAAAAGAAGTTACGGAATGAGAGAAAATATTGCAAATAACTGATTTGGGGTTAATATCCAACATATATAAATAGCTCCAAAACATAGTGTCAGGAAAAAAAAAAACTTTAAAAATGGGCAGAAAAAATGAATAGAAACTTTTCCAAAGTATATATACAGATGGCTAACAGGCACATGAAAAGATGCTCAACATCACTAGCCCATCAGTTCAGTTCAGTTCAGTTCAGTCGCTCAGTCGTGTCCAACTCTTTGGGACCCCATGAATCGCAGCACGCCAGGCCTCCCTGTCCATCACCAACTCCCGGAGTTCACTCAGACTCACGTCCATTGAGTCAGTGATGCCATCCAGCCATCTCATCCTCTGTCCTCCCCTTCTCCTCCTGCCCCCAATCCCTCCCAGCATCAGAGTCTTTTCCAATGAGTCAACTCTTCACATGAGGTTGCCAAAGTACTGGAGTTTCAGCTTTAGCATCAGTCCTTCCAAAGAAATCCCAGGGCTGATCTCCTTCAGAATGGACTAGTTGGATCTCCTTGCAGTCCAAGGGACTCTCAAGAGTCTTCTCCAACACCACAGTTCAAAAGCATCAATTCTTCGGTGCTCAGCTTTCTTCACAGTCCAACTCTCACATCCATACATGACCACTGGAAAAACCATAGTGTTGACTAGATGGACCTTTGTTGGCAAAGTAATGTCTCTGCTTTTCAATATTCTATCTAGGTTGGTCATAACTTTTCTTCCAGGGAGTAAGTGTCTTTTAATTTCATGGCTGCAGTCACCATCTGCAGTGATTTTGGAGCCCAAAAAAATAAAGTCTGACACTGTTTCCACCGTTTCCCCATCTATTTCCCATGAAGTGATGGGACCAGATGCCATGATCTTCATTTTCTGAATGTTGAGCTTTGAGCCAACTTTTTCACTCTCCTCTTTCACTTTCATCAAGAAGCTTTTAGTTCCTCTTCACTTTCTGCAATAAGGGTGGTGTCATCTGCATATCTGAGGTTATTGATATTTCTCCTGGCAATCTTGATTCCAGCTTGTTCTTCTTCCAGCCCAGCGTTTCTCATGATGTACTCTGCATAGAAATTAAATAAGCAGGGTGACAATATACAGCCTTGACGTACTCCTTTTCCTATTTGGAACCAGTCTGTTGCTCCATGTCCACTTCTAACTGTTGCTTCCTGACCTGCATATAGGTTTCTCAAGAGGCAGGTCAGGTGGTCTGGTGTTCCCATCTCTTTCAGAATTTTCCACAGTTTATTGTGATCCACACAGTCGAAGGCTTTGGCATAGTCAATAAAGCAGAAATAGATGTTTTTCTGGAACTCTCTTGCTTTTTTGATGATCCAGTGGATGTTGGCAATTTGATCTCTGGTTCCTCTGCCTTTTCTAAAACCAGCTTGAACATCTGGAAGTTCATGGTTCACATATTGCTGAAGCCTGACTTGGAGAATTTTGAGTGTTACTTTACTAGCGTGTGAGATGAGTGCAATTGTTTGGTAGTTTGAGCATTCTTTGGCATTGCCTTTCTTTGGGATTGGAATGGAAACTGACCTTTTCCAGTCCTGTGGCCACTGCTGAGTTTTCCAAATTGGCTGGCATATTGAGTACAGCACTTTCACAGTATCATCTTTTAGGATTTGAAATAGCTCACTGCCGCCGCTCCTGACCTTGACGTGGAATAGCTCCTGTAGGCCCTCCTGCACCCATGCAGCCACTTCTCCTTGGACGTGGGGTTGCTCCTCCAGGCCACCGCCCCTGGCCTCGGGCATGGGGTAGCTCCTCTCGGCCGTTCCTGCACCGTCACAGCCTGGCATTCTCAGCCGCTGCCACTATCCCATCAGGGAAATGCAAATCAAAATCACAATGAGATGCCACCCCATACCTGTGAGAATGGCTATCATCAAAAAACCACAAATAACAAATGATACCAAAGATGTGGCAAAAAAGGGAATCTTTGTGCACTGTTGGTGAGAAAGTATATTGGTGCAGTCACTGTGGAAAATAGTAGGGACATTTCTCAGAAAACGAAAATTGAACTATGTGACCCAGCAGTTCCATTCCTGGGTATATATGCAAAAAACCCAAAAACACTGATTTGAAAAGATACATGCTCTCCAATGTTCACAGTAGAATTATTTATAATTGTCATATATGGAAGCAATCTAAGTGTCCATCAATGGATGAATGGATAAATAAGGCATGGCGTGCACACAAAACACACACATACACACACACACTCATGCGTGAGCGTGCACACACACACACACACAATGGAATACTATACAGACTTAAAAATTAATGGCATTTTGCCATTTGCAGCAACATGGATGGGCTGGGAGGGCATTATGCTAAGTGAAAGGAATCACACAGAAAAAGACAAATACTCTATGATCTCACTTAGATGTTGACTTTAAAAAATAAAACAGACTAATAACCTCAGATGACACCACCCTTATGGCAGAAAGTGAAGAAGAACTAAAGAGCCCCTTGATGAGGTGAAAGAGGGGAGTGGAAAAGCTGGCTTAAAATTCAACATTCAAAAAATGAAGATCATGGCATCCAGTCCCATCACTTCATGGCAAATAGCTGGGGAAACAATGGAAACAGTGACAGAATTTATTTTCTTGGGTTCCAAAATCACTGTGGATCATGACTGCAGCCATGAAATTAAAAGATGCTTGCTCCTAGACAGAGTATTAAAAAGCAGAGACATTGCTTTGCTGACAAAAGTTGTCTAGTCAAAGCTATGGTTTTTCCAGTAGTCATGTATGGATGTGACAGTTGGACGGTATAGAAGGCTGAGCACCAAAGAATTGATGCTTTTGAACTGTGGTGTTGGTGAAGACTCTTGAGAGTCCCTTGGATGGCAAGGAGATCAAACCAGTCCATCCTAAAGGAAATCAGTCCTGAATATTTATTGGAAGGACTGATGCTGAAGTTGAAACTCCAATACTTTGGCCACCTGATACAAAGAACTGACTCATTAGAAAAGACCCTGATGTTGGGAAATATTGAATATTGGATAGCTGGTTGGATACATGGATATTGGATAGATGGTTGGATAGCATCACCAACTCATTGGACATGGGTTTGAGAACATTCTGCGAGATGGTCAAGGACTGGGAATCTTGGTGTGCTGCAGTCCATGGGGTCACAAAGAGTCGGACATGACTGAGCAACTGAACAACAACTGAATATTAACATAGAAGAAGCTGACTCACAGACACAGAGAACAAACTAGTGGTTACCAGTCGGGAGCGGGAGGGAGGAAGGGACAAGATAGGAATAGGGGAGAAAGTGGTGCAAACTATTATGTATAAAATAAACTACAAGGATATATTCCAAAACATGGGGAATATATCCAATATTTTGTAACAGCTGTAAGTGGAGTATAACCTCTAAAATTGTAAATCATTGTATTGTACATCTGTAACATATACTTCTGTGTAGTCACTATACTTCAATTAAAAAATGAGTTTTCTCAAATGCTTCTGGGGTTTCTAGAATTAGCTCTATAATCTGATTAGGTTTAAGGTTGCTAACAACTCTGTAGTGAAGATATCATCGATAGTCTACGGCAATAGATATATGGAAAATATCTCCTTTGGATATGCCTGATGAACCACTTAAAAGAAGTTCTGGGTGCAAGGTGTTCTGTGACTGTGCATATGATACTTTTGAACATTTTTGGAATAGTGATAGATATGATGAGCTTTCTGGTTGCTCCCAATGTAGTTGGAAAGAGTAGTGAAAGAAAAGGATTAGCTCAGTTTACAGTAAAAGACCTAAAAGATTCTATGTGTAATCATAAGCAGACACTTATCTCCTGTAGATACAGGGTTGAGATTGCTAATGATCACATGCAAACGCTCAACCTGCAACTGGTTGAATTAGATTAGAAGTTGAATCCTGCCACTAGAGTGACTCCTGTTAAAATGTAGGGGCTGACCTGGACAGCATGGGATTCTGTGCATTGTGATAGAAATGTGTGGGAAGACCCTGAGGAAGCTGGGTACACTGAGCCCATCAAGTCTGGTAAGTCATCCTTGCCAGTAGAAGAATCCTCCCCACCCTCAGTTGGAAGCAGCCTCCTGACCTCCAGTGGAATCAACCTCCCCACAGAAAGCTAGATCAGGCCAAAATGATTCACTAAGCATGCTAAGTCGTTTCAGTCGTGTCCGACTCTGTGTGACCCCATAGGCGGCAGCCGATCAGGCTCCCCCGTCCCTGGGATTCTCCAGGCAAGAACACTGGAGTGGGTTGCCATTTCCTTCTCCAATGCATGAAAGTGAAAAGTGAAAGTGAAGTCGCTCAGTCATGTCCGACTCTTTGCGACCCCACGGACTGCAGCCTACCAGGCTCCTCCGTCCATGGGATTTTCCAGGCAAGAGTACTGGAATGGGGTGCCATCGCCGTCTTCTTCACTAAGCATAGATTCTGCATTTAATATTGCAACTCTAGGAGTTAGAAAGGGCTCTTATTAGTTTGTCTGGTTAGTTGAACTATGGACCAAAAGTTGGCCCACAGTCAGTGAGCTGGAAATGTCATCCCTGCCTTGGTTTAATACAGAGGAAGGCATTCAGAGGTTTACAGAGATTTGACTGTTAGTGTGAATTTGGCATTGAAGACATACTCATCCATACTGGGAGAGTCCTGAAGACGTACCTTTCACCAAGACTGTGAGGGGAGCCCCAGCACCCTTGAAGAACTCTGTGATTGCTCTTCTCCGCAGGCCAGAACTCACAGTAGGAACTGCAGTCACTGAACTGGGAATCCTAAATACAGTGGAGTATTTAGATCCCCAGATGGCAGGAGCCAAGTGGGAGCACACAACCACCAAGGGCCAGGTGGGCCTGGTTACAGTAATGGAGAGAAGAGTCAAAGCACCAAGCAGAACAGGCTGACTTGGGCAGCTCTATGGTTTTATCTAGTTGCTCATGATCTTCCTAGAAGTAAAAGAGTCAAGAAGCCCAGTAAGTTCTTACTTAATCTGTATAAGCAGAGATGTCACAGGTCAAATGAACAAAAGTCTACTCTGAATCACAAAAACAGAGAGTCATAGTCCTTAGATCAATTCCCAGACTTGAGCCATTAAAACTCTCAGAAGAGAATGCAGAGGTACATTTTTATGACATTGGATTTCAGAAATGGATTCGTAGATGTGACACCAAATGCATGAAGACCAAAATGAAAAAAGACTGTGGGTGAACCTCAAAAACATCATGCTAGGTGAAGGAAGCCAGCCACCAAAGACCGAATATTATGATTCCATGTATATGAAATATCCAGAATAGGGAAATCTACAGATAAGGGAAGAAGATTAATGATTACCTAAGGCTGGAGGCTTCCCAGGTGGTGCAGTGGAATAGAATCCGCCTGCCAATGCGGGAGACATAGGTTGGATCCCTGGCTTGGGAAGATCCCCTGGAGAAGGAAATGGCTATCCACTCCAGTATTCTTCCCTGGGAAACCCTATGGAGAGAAGGGCCTCGCAGGCTGCAGCCCATGGGGTTGCAAAGAGTCAGACATGACTGAGCGACTGAACACACACACATACAAGGCTGGAGGGGGGCCGGAGGGAGGTGGTGGTGGATATAGTGTCTGTGAATGTTCATCCACTTGGGTTTTTACTGGTGTGCTAGAAATTTTCTAAAATTGATTGTGGTTATGCTCATCTGACTCTCCAAATACACTAACAATGACTGCATTTTACACTTTAAATGGATGAATTGTGTACTACACGAATTTGTGTCAATAGACACATTTCAAACAATATTTAAAAAAGAAATGGAATATCTCAATAAAACTATTGAAAGTCAGGATTTTGGGGACTTCCCTGGTGGTCCAGCATTTAGGAATCTGCCTGCCACAGCAGGGAACGCAGCTTGGATCTCTGGTCTGGGCAGATTCTGTGTGCCATGAAGCAACTGGGCCCATCTGCCACAAGTACTGAAGCCCGTGCACCCTAGAGCCCCTGCTCCACAACAAGAGAGTGGTCTCCACTAGCTGCAACTGGAGAAAGCCTGCGGGCAGCAACAAAGTCCCAGCACAGCCACAAATAAAGGAAATAAAATTCTTTAAAAATTAAGGGTTTTGAATTAGTACATACAAATTCTTTCCACAAAGAAAAGCCCGTGCTCAGATGGCTTTACTGGTGAATTCTAACAAACATTAAAAGAATGAACACTGATCCTCACACACTCTACCAAAATGTTAAAGAGAGGGGAAACACGTCCCAACTTGTTCTATGCAGCCAGTATCATATACCGAACTGAATAAAGTCAGCACAAGGAAAGACAACGATAGACCATGACAAAGGTACGAAGTGCTCAACAATATGCTGATCAACTGGATCCAGCACCACACAAGAGGGACGATACACCATAGCCAAGTTGGGTTTGTACCAGATATGCAGTTGTTTTAACATGTGAAAATCAATTAATGCCACGTATTATATTAATGGAAGAAAGTACAAAAATCACAAGATTACCTTAATATATACAGGAATAGCATTTGGTGAAATCCAATACATTTTATAATAAAAACTGTTCAGTGAGTTAAGAATAGAAGAATAATTCCTCAACCTGATAAGGGTATCCATAAATAAAAGCTCACAGCACACATCATGCTCAATACTAAGATGCATTGAATGATACACTGAAAATGAGTGAAGAGTTAATTCTCTGGTATGTAAAATATATGTCAATACAATTGGTAGATCAGTTGTTCATGTTGGTCTCATGGGTGCTCTTTCTGACTGGTAGAGAGAAAGAACAACTACCAGGAACTTACGGCTTGCCTCTCTGGAGAGTAACTGAACTTGGTAGCTTCCATCACCATGGCCCTTTCTCTTCCCTTCACCCTTTCCCACCCACTGCCTGTTACCCACAGGTACCATCTTGGCTGGGCGCTGTGTGACCCTGGGAAAGGAGAGCAGAGAAAAGCAGAGGGAGTCATATGTGGGGGAACGGGGCTGGGAGATATGTCAGTATGAGAGAAAGGATGCTTTTAGAATTTCCGCAATGGTTGCCAGCCATTTAAAATTCGGAGAGGCAACATCGAACTCTGGATTTACAGCTCAATTTAAAAAAAAGGGAGATGGGGGAAGCACTGACAACACCCGGCCCTTGTGCCGGGCTGGTGTCTCTCCTGCAGCTGGGCAGCTTCATTCAATTTTATCAGCCATTGAGCCCCCAACAGCATCTGCATTTGTGTGTTCCTTTTGTCTTTCCCTGCACCACAACCTTCTGTTCTGGCCACAGAGTGACCCTATTGGGACTTCTCACATAGGACTGCACTTCACACTTCTGGGTTAGCAGTGCATGCAGTGACCTTCCCCTCTCTTACCTATTGTTACCTCTTCCACAAAGCCTCTTCCCATTCCGCCATTCATATCTGACCTCACTCTTAAGTCTCTCCTCTGAAACTTGCTCAGATCTGAGTAGGCAAACTCCACACCTGCCTCTTCCCTAGGTATTTGAATGCTGTTCTAGGTCCTCCACTAGACTCTCATGCTGGTTTCTCTCTCACTGATTGCTGCCTTGACTGCTGTACCCCCTAGATAGCCTGTACACAGTTAGTTCTGTTCAGTCCCTCAGTCGTGTCCAACTCTTTGCGACCTCATGGACAGTAGCACAGCAGGCCTCCCTGTTCATGACCAACTCCTGGAGTTAATTCAAACTCATGTCCATTGAGTTGGTGATGCCATCTAACCATCTCATCAGTGGGTGCCTAATATTTTACAGACTGGATGGTCCCGCTGGCCTGGCCTGATGCTGAGGAAGGAAAGTTGCTATCACCATAGGAAAAGATTCAGCACAGAAAATCATGGTACACTAACTCAGAGGAGCAGTGACAAGTGGAGGAATTCAGCAACAAAGACCATGGGAAAACACTCCTTGCTTGAACTCAGCTAAGCCTGTCCGGAGATATTCCCATTCAGAGATATTTCTCAGTGTGGTTCAGCAGTAAAGAATCTGCCTGCAGGAGATGAGGGTTCAATCCCTGGGTCTGGAAGAGCCCCTGGAGGAGGAAATGGCAACCCACTCTAGTATTCTTGCCTGGGAAATCCCATGGACAGAAGAGCCTGGTGGGCTGGGGCCCATGGGGTCACAAAGAGTCAGACACAACTGAGCGATTGAGCACGTAGGATCTCACTCAAATTGGAAATGGCCTCATTCCTTCCAACAGCAATGCTCTCCTGACGGTGGCTGATAAATGGTGTGTTGGCAGCTAGGGGAGTGAAAGGTGATCTGGCCTGTGCAGCCATTGCTTGCAAATCTGACAATCACGTTTTCTGACAACCCCACGGGCAAAGCGCTACTTCCCCCTCCCATTAGAATAGGCTAGATGGCAGGGTTGATGTGCAGAGCACAGAAATCATTGTTGATTGCCTGTCTCCACCTGAGAAACCACCTGGAGAGTAGGAGAACGCCAAGAACAGAGGTTTGGAGGTGGGGTGGGGGCTGGGAAGAGAAGTTCTAACTTCTGTTTTCCTTTAAATCATTAAGATCATTTTTTTCTCTCTGGTCCCTACTCTTCAGTCATGAAAAAATTTCTTCTCCAAAATGAATGAAATCATGCTCCTAAGGAACTGAGAACGACTCTTGCTAGGTGAGTAACTAACTGGAGCTTCTAGAAAGTCTCCACTGAAGAAATCAGGCACGATTTCTTCTGACTATGCGCGCGTGCTAAGTTGTTCACGGACTGTAGCCCAACAGGCTCCTCTGTCTATGGAATTTCCCAGGCAGGAACTCTGAAGCCCGTTGCCATTTCCTCCCCCAGGGAATTTTCCTCGACCCAGGGATCAAACCCGCATCTCCTGCAGCTCCTGCATTGCAGGCGAAATATTTACCACTGGGTGGCGGTAGGGGTTAAAGAACCCGCTTGCCAATGCAGGACACGACTGAAGCGACTTAGCAGGCACGCAGGAGCCACTGGGGAAGCCACTCCTGACCATGGAAGACACAATGACCCTGCACTCACAGACTCTACAAGGCAGAGGAGCACAGCACAAGGCGCAGTGAACACGTGGTGACTTGTCCCCTCCCCCTCCTGAAAGTGGAAGTGAGTCTCAGTCGTGTCAGACTCTTTGCCACCCCATGGAAGCTGCCAGTCGCCTCTCTGCATGAAATTCCGGGGTTGCCATTCCCTTCTCCAGGGGATCTTCCTGACCCAGGGATTGAACCTGGGTCTCTCACACTGAAGGCAGATTCTTTACCATCTTAGGCACCAGGGACGCCCCTCCCCCTTCTGGGGACCTCGTTAATATGCACATCCTCCTTGTGTAGCTGGGTGGAGCCTGTGATCTTGGTTCTCTTCTCTGCACCCAGGTGATGGGGTGCTGCTGGTCCAGAACCACTGGTGGGCTGCAGAGGAGGGCAGGAGTTGGGGTGGGGGAGGAGGGTGGGTTGCAGTGGAGACAAAGCAGCCAGAGTGGGCCTTGGCTCACCCCAGGCACAGGTGGGTGAACCCTGCTGGTCCTTGAGAAGGCTTGGGATTTGTTCAAGCAGCCCTGGCCTGTCACAGCTACTTTTGGCTCCTCCCTTCTTAGAGATCAGAGATTCATTCCCTGGTGTCTCAGAATCATGGGAAGGCACCTGCCTGCAGTGCCGGAGACCAGGATTCGATTCCGGGGTAAGGAAAATCCCCTGAAGAAGGGAATGGCAACCCATTCCAGTGTTCTTGCCTCAAGATTTCCATGGATGGAGGAGACTTGCAGAGAATCAGACGCGACTGAGCGACTTTCACTTTTCACTAAACATCCACCAGAGGATGGTGACAGCCCTGGAACCGGTCACTGTGCGCCGGAAAATGTCAGTGTGTAATCTTGGGCATGGGATGGGATGGGGTGGGGCCAGCATATGACCTCCCCAATGTGTCCTTTCCAGGAGTGCCACAGAGATGAGTGGGATCGTTTTTTAGGGACACCCTAGGGAATGTAGGGGAGACCCCCACACAGGACTGAAGCCACTTAGCATGTAAAATAAGCTCCACACCCCTTCCTCTGATATTCAGGGTCCCTCTAAGTTGGACACAAACCCTCATATATTCTCTATTTACACTATGATCCCATTTATTGTTTCCCATTTTGGAAGACTTCTGTTTCACTGCAGGAAATAGGGCTGAATATTTTTTGTTTGGTTGTAATCTGTGTGACAAGTTAGCCACAGGTAGCAGTGATTTCTGGCTGGTTATTTAGGAAATTTTTCAAATGCTAGCTTCCTCTCGTCCTTATTTCTCCATCTGGGCTCAAGAAAGGAGAAAACCTGACAAACAGTACTTCAGCTAGATGATCAAGGTCAATATCAATGGTGATAAATCATGTTGATAGAATGTGCCCTTGATATGATGTCATAAGAATGGCACTTTGTGTCTTTGGTCTTCCTCCCCAAAACTCATTACCCAGTTGAATACTTTGGACTAACACTTCTTTGTATGATGACTGGATGTTGACTTTTATCAGAAACTTTTCTGTATCGATGTAGGTCTGATTTTTCTCACTCAATCTGTTATTGTAATAAGGCAATCCTGGGCTTATGCATTCCCAGATCCATCCCTCATTCCTCCTTGCTCTGTTCTAGATTATACAGGGGCTGACTCCAGCAGGCTGCAATCAAACTAGCCAACAATTGGCTGCCATTTTGGTTCAGCTAACCAGAAACACCAGCAAAAGATTAGAAGCCTGGAAGACAGAGCAGTCAAAGATTTTTCTCCTTCCTCTGCATCAGGTGGCTTGTCCTTCAATGGTTCCATATTCTTCATGGCTCCAGCCATTTAACCATGAGGTTGACCCATCATGGCTCTGGATCCTGTTGAATCTTAACACCCAGGTTCCAGTAACACTATCTCCTTTCCTTGTCCTTCCATCCTAGGGATGAGTGATTTACTCGTGTTGCTAATAATGGGGTTTCCCAATTCATTCCTGCTTGGCTTCCTACCACTTTTGTAACCAACCCCATGCATTAAGGTCCCTCCATGGTAAAAATTTACAGTGGTTTCTGTTTTCCTGGACAATCCTTGACTGTTACATGCAGCCAATTATAATGACTGATCTTCTAGTGTTAAACTCCTTTGCATTCCTGGCATAAACCCAGCTCTGTCACCAGCAGGTACATATGCTTGTCTCTTCTGTAATTAATAAAAATAATTTATAAAACAAAATACCCCTGGGCTCTGAAACTTTCCCGAAATAAAGTATCTTTCATCATCATCTTCACAGCCTTCTCAAAAATAATTTTTACACTCGCTAGTTTTGGGGCATATATTGAAAAATTCTAATAACATAAGTAATAGAGTGATTTAGTCAACTTGTGAAAAAAAAATTCAAGCAATATACACGACGTTAAATAGCATGGCTTGTGCAACAGAGCCAAAATGGTACTCAAAGGGAAATATATGTATTAGAAAACAAGAGCTATTTAGATCACCCAAGAATTTCAAGAAGCTAGGTAATGAACATCATATGAAACCTTAAGTAATAGAAGGTAGGAAAGAATGAAGGTAAGTGTAGAAATAATGAATTAGAAAGCAGTAAGGCCAAAAAACAAATGCCAATTACTTGAAAATATTTATGAAACATATTTTTTTGAAAATATGACCAGGTACTAAAGAAAAAAAAATAATACATAAAATAAGTTAAAACTGTGTAAACTATAGATGCAAAAGATATTTAAATCATGTAAAATCACAGCAAATATGATATATGATTCCCTCAAGAGAAGCAAATGGTGGTCAAGGAAAAGTTTCTATGTATGAAAGTATTTCAGGTAATAAACTAATAAACTAAAATTTGCAAATTACCCCTCTGCAACCCCCAACGGGTAAATGAAGGTGAGGATCAATGACTGCCAACTCAGCACAAAGGACAAGAAACATTATGTTCTTCTTAATGGAAGTACCTGGTGTCACCTAGTTAGCAGTCATGTAAATAACCAACTTCACCAAGCTTCTACCTGTAACTACCAATTTAAAGACCACGTTAAATGACATCAAACTGTTTCATTCAACATAATCTATATCATGGAAAACTTGAAAAATACAAGACCTGCTTTTTTCACAACAAAAACTACAGGAAACAAAGATGACTCAGGGGAAACCTATTGATTAAAAAAGACTTAAGGGATATAAAAAAATCACAATATATACACTGTATTTGTGATCCAAACTAAAAAAAATGTACTGTATAAGGTAAATGTGAAAATTTACTACATATTTGCTCTTGTTAAAATATTTAAATTTTTAGGAATGATCATTGTTTTGGGTTTATGTTTTATAAAAGATTCCTTGTCTGTTAGCAATACTTACTGACATACTTAGAGATGAATCATCCTGATGTCTTTGACTGCCTTCACATTAGTCCATTGGCAGAGACGTGGGGAAGGTGAGGGTACATTGGAACCAGACTGGCCATGTACTGCAGATGATTGATGCTGACTGCCAAGTATATTAAGTCCCTCATATCATTCTCTGCTGCTGTATGTGTCTTAGAGTTTTGTTATAATAATAAAGTTTAATTATAAATATCAGCACCACGGGCTCTCATATCCCAGTGTGCACCCCACGTGTGCTTTGTAGAGGCCGTTCCACTGCTCCAGAGGACCAGCAGCTTCTGGATGGTGGGGGCTGAGATAGCGACTTTGGATCCCATGGCCACTTGCCCTCTGAGCCCCTGGTGTGCTGTTAGAGGGTCTCTTGGTCTTGGATGGTTTTGTGAAATACCCTGTGTCAGTCAGTTCTGCTTTCTGTGAGCCCTCAAATAGTGGTGCCAGACAAGGTGCTGCAAGCAGGAAAGAGAAACCCACATCTACAATGTGTACCTATCGATTTCAGTAAAGATGAACCTCTCCTCCTTCAAGGATGGAAGTGAGATGTTGTGATCAAGTCACCACTAGCGGCTCAATGATCTGGAGGGAGGGTGCCACTGAGGGATCGGCATCACTCTCTGTCATGGTGGGGCAAACACCTGGTAGGTGCCGTAGCTCTTCTGGCCTGCTGGTGGCGCCTGTGCTGCTGAGCCCAGATGCAGCATCATCCTTGGCCCCACGGCTCCTCCTCGCATGAGAGCACTGTGCAGCCCTGAGGGACCACTGACAGAGGCTGGGCGCTCTCAGTTCTTCAGGCACTGGGTCTTCAGTGATGTTTCTTGCCTCTTGTGTGCTGCATGCTTTTGTGAGTAGCAAGAGGCAATGCAGATATCTTCCTTTTTGGTGTCCCTTCCTATAGGTTCA
>NW_027220352.1:0-18646 GCF_027580195.1 Bos mutus
CGTGACTGATCAATCACTGATGACGTGGCTATCATGCCCTGCTCACGAGGCTGATCATGCAATGATCACGAGCTACCATGTACTGGTCACGTGACTGATCATGCACTGATCACATAATTGATCATGCACTGATCACGTGGCTGATTATGCACTGATGACGCGTGGCTGATCATACACTGATCACGGAATTGATCATGCACTGATCACATGACTGATCATGCACTGATCACATGGCTATCATGCACTGCTCACTTGGCTGGTCATACACTGATTACGTGCCTGGTCATGCACAGATCACGAGACTAATCGCGAAATGATTACGTGGCTATCATGCACTGATCACGTAGATATCATGCACTGATAACGTGGCTGATCACACACGTATAACGTGACTGATCATGCACTGATCACGTGGCTATCATGCACTGATCACTTGGCTGATGATGCACTGATCACGTGGCTATCATGCACTGATCACGTGGCTATCATGCACTGATCACGTGGCTGATCATGCACTGTTCGAGTGGTTGATCACACACCTGTCACTTGACTGATCATGCACTGATCACGTGGCTCTCATGCACTGATCACGTGGCTGATCATACACTGCTCACGTAACTGATCATGCACACATCACGTGGCTATCATGCACTGCTGATGTGGCTGATCATGCAATGATCCCGTAGCTACCATGTACTGGTCACGTGTCTGACCATGCACTGATCATGTAAATGATCATGCAGTGATCACGTGACTGATCATGCACTGATCACGTGACTGATCATGCACTGATCACCTGGCTATCATGCACTGCTCCCGTGGCTGATCATGCAATGATTACGTAGCTACCATGTACTGGTCACGTGACTGATCATGCAGTGATCAAGTAATTGATGATGCACTGATCACGTGACTGATCATGCACCCATCAGGTGACTGATCATGCACTGATCACGTGGCAATAATGCACTGATCACTTGGCTGGTCATACAGTGATCACGTGCCTTGTCATGCACAGATCAGGTGACGAATCATGAACTGATCACGTGGCTATCATGCTCTGATCACGTGGATATCATGCACTGATCACGTGGCTGACCACACATGTATCCCGTGACTGATCATGCACTGATCACGTGGTTATCATGCACTGATTACGTGGCTATCATGCACTGATCACGTGTCTGATCATGCACTGATCACATAATTGATCATGCACTGATCATGTGACTGGTCATGCACTGATCACGTGGTTGATCATGCACTGATCACATAATTGCTCATGCACTGATCACGTGACTGATCATGCACTGATCTCGTGACTGATCATGCACCCATCAGGTGACTGATCATGCACTGATCACGTGGCTATCATGCACTGTTCACTTGGATGATCATACACTATTCACCTGCCTGGACATGCACAGATCACATGACTAATCTTGAACTGATTACGTAGCTATCATGCACTGATCACCTGGCTGATGATGCACTGATCACGTGGCTATCATGCACTGATCACGTGGCTATCATGCACTGATCACGTGGCTGATCATGCACTGTTCGAGTGGCTGATCACACACCTGTCACTTGACTGATCATGCACTGATCACGTGGCTCTCATGCACTGATCACGTGGCTGATCATACACTGCTCACGTGGCTGATCATGCAATGATCACGTAGCTACCATGTACTGGTCACGTGACTGATCATGCACTGATCATGAATATGATCATGCACTGATCACGTGGATCATCATGCACTGATCACGTGGCTAAAATGCACTGATCACGTGGATATCATGCACTGATCACATGCCTGTCATGCACAGAACACGTGACTAATCATGAACTGATCACGTGGCTAAAATGCAATGATCACGTGGATATCATGCACTGATCACATGCCTGTCATGCACAGATTACGTGACTAATCATGAACTGATCACGTGGATATCATGCACTGATCACGTGAATATCATGCACTGCTCACGTGGCTGAACATGCAATGATCACGTAGCTACCATGTACTGGTCAGGTGACTGATCGTGCACTGAATACGTAATTCATCATGCACTGATCACGTGTCTGATCATGCACTGACCACGTGACTGATCATGCACTGATGACGTGGCTATCATGCCCTGCTCACGAGGCTGATCATGCAATGATCACGTAGCTACCATGTACTGGTCACGTGACTGATCATGCACTGATCACGTAATTGATCATGCACTGATCACATGGCTGATCGTGCACTGATCACGTGGCTGATCATACACTGATCACGTGACTGATCATGCACTGATCACATGACTGATCATGCACTGATCACGTGGCTATCATGCACTGATAACTTGGCTGGTCATACACTGATCACGTGCCTGGTCATGCACAGATCCCGGGACTAATCATGAACTGATCACGTGACTATCATGCACTGATCACGTGGATATCATGCACTGATCACGGGGCTGATCACACACGTATCACGTGACTGATCATGCACTGATCACGTGGCTATCAGGCACTCCTCACGTGGCTGATCATGCAATGATCACGTAGCTACCATGTACCGGTCACGTGACTGATCATGCACCCATCAGGTGACTGATCATGCACTCATCACGTGGCTATCATGCACTGTTCACGTGGCTGATCATACCCTGATCACCTGCCTGGTCATGCACAGATCACGTGTCTAATCATGAACTGATCACGTAGCTATCATGCACTGATCCCCTGGCTGATCATGCAGTGATCACGTGGCTATCATGCAATGATCACGTGGCTATCATGCACTGATCACTTGGCTGGTCATACAATGATCACGTGCCTGGTCATGCACAGATCACGTGACTAATCATGAAATGATCACGTGACTGATCATGCAATGATCACGTGGCTATCATGCACTGATCACTTGGCTGGTCATACACTGATCACGTGCCTGGTCATGCACAGATCACGTGACTAATCATGAAATGATCACGTGGATATCATGCACTGATAACGTGGCTGATCACACACGTATCACGTGACTGATCATGCACTGATCACGTGGCTATCATGCACTGATCACGTGTCTGATCATGCACTGATCACATAATTGATCATGCACTGATCATGTGACTCGTCATGCACTGATCACGTGACTGATCATGCACCCATCAGGTGACTGATCATGCACTGATCACGTGGCTATAATGCGCTGATCACTTGGCTGGTCATACAGTGATCACGTGCCTGGTCATGCACAGATCACGTGACTAATCATGAACTGATCACGTGGCTATCATGCTCTGATCACGTGGATATCATGCACTGATCACGTGGCTGACCACACATGTATTCCGTGACTGATCATGCACTGATCACGTGGCTATCATGCACTGATTACGTGGCTATCATGCACTGATCACGTGTCTGATCATGCACTGA
The DNA here is from genome assembly GCF_027580195.1 of Bos mutus. Lineage (NCBI taxonomy): Eukaryota > Metazoa > Chordata > Mammalia > Artiodactyla > Bovidae > Bos > Bos mutus. Next base: position 3,443 of record NW_027220352.1, read on the forward strand.
TCACATAATTGATCATGCACTGATCATGTGACTGGTCATGCACTGATCACGTGACTGATCATGCACCCATCAGGTGACTGATCATGCACTGATCACGTGGCTATTATGCACTGATCACGTGGTTGATCATGCACTGATCACATAATTGTTCATGCACTGATCACGTGACTGATCATGCACTGATCACGTGACTGATCATGCACCCATCAGGTGACTGATCATGCACTGATCACGTGGCTATCATGCACTGTTCACTTGGATGATCATACACTATTCACCTGCCTGGACATGCACAGATCACATGACGAATCTTGAACTGATTACGTAGCTATCATGCACGGATCACCTGGCTGATGATGCACTGATCACGTGGCTATCATGCACTGATCACGTGGCTATCATGCACTGATCACGTGGCTGATCATGCACTGTTCGAGTGGCTGATCACACACCTGTCACGTGACTGATCATGCACTGATCACGTGGCTCTCATGCACTGATCACGTGGCTAATCATACACTGCTCACGTAACTGATCATGCACACATCACGTGGCTATCATGCACTGCTGATATGGCTGATCATGCAATTATCCCGTAGCTACCATGTACTAGTCACGTGTCTGACCATGCACTGATCACGTAAATGATCATGCACTGATAACATGACTGTTCATGCACTGATCACGTGACTGATCATGCACTGATCACGTGGCTATCATGCACTCCTCACGTGGCTGATCATGCAATGATCACGTAGCTACCATGTACCGGTCACGTGACTAATCATGCACCCATCAGGTGACTGATCATGCACTCATCACGTGGCTATCATGCACTGTTCACGTGGCGGATCATACCCTGATCACCTGCCTGGTCATGCACAGATCACGTGTCTAATCATGAACTGATCACGTAGCTTTCATGCACTGATCCCCTGGCTGATCATGCACTGATCACGTGGCTATCATGCAATGATCACCTGGCTATCATGCACTGATCACGTGGCTGATCATGCTCTGTTCACGTGGCTATCATGCACTCATCACGTGGCTCTCATGCACTGATCACGTGGCTGATCATACACTGCTCATGTAACTGATCGTGAACACATCACATGGCTATCATGCACTTCTGATGTGGCTGATCATGCAATGATCACGTAGATACCATGTACTGGTCACGTGACTGATCACGTACTGATTACATAATTGATCATGCACTGATCACGTGGATCATCATGCACTGATCACGTGGCTATCATGCACTGATCACTTGGCTGGTCATACACTGATCATGTGCATGGTCATGCACAGATCTCGTGACTAATCATGCACTGATCACGTGGCTATCATGCACTGATCACTTGGCTGGTCATACACTGATCACGTGCCTGGTCATGCACAGATCACGTGACTGATCATGAAATGATCACGTGGCTATCATGCACTGATAACGTGGCTGATCACACACGTATCACGTGACTGATCATGCACTGATCACGTGGCTATCATGCACTGATTACGTGGCTATTATGCACTGATCACGTGGTTGATCATGCACTGATCACATAAATGATCATGCACTGATCACGTGACTGATCTTGCACTGATCACGTGACTGATCATGCACCCATCAGGTGACTCATCATGCACTGATCACGTGGCTATCATGCACTGTTCACTTGGATGATCATACACTATTCACTGCCTGGACATGCACAGATCACATGACGAATCTTGAACTGATTACGTAGCTATCATGAACGAGGCTGATCATGCAATGATCACGTAGCTACCATGTACTGGTCACGTGACTGATATTGCACTGATCACGTGGCTGATCATACACTGATCACGTGACTGATCATGCACTGATCACATGACTGATCATGCACTGATCACGTGGCTATCATGCACTGATAACTTGGCTGGTCATTCACTGATCACGTGCCTGATCATGCACAGATCCTGGGACTAATCATGAACTGATCACGTGACTATCATGCACTGATCACGTGGACATCATGCACTGATCACCGGGCTGATCACACACGTATCACTTGACTGATCATGCACTGGTCACATGGCTATCATGCACTGATTACGTGGCTATCATGCACTGATCACGTGGCTGATCATGCACTGATCACATAATTGATCATGCACTGATCACGTGGCTATCATGCACTCCTCACGTGGCTGATCATGCAATGATCACGTAGCTACCATGTACCGGTCACGTGACTGATTATGTACCCATCAGGTGACTGATCATGCACTCATCACATGGCTATCATGCACTGTTCACGTGGCTGATCATACCCTGATCACCTGCCTGGTCATGCACAGATCACGTGTCTAATCATGAACTGATCACGTAGCTATCATGCACTGATCCCCTGGCTGATCATGCACTGATCACGTGGCTATCATGCAATGATCACGTGGCTATCATGCACTGATCAGGTGGCTGATCATGCTCTGTTCACGTGGCTCATCACACACCTGTCACGTGACTGATCATGCACTCATCACGTGGCTCTCATGCACTGATCACGTGGCTGATCATACACTGCTCACGTAACTGATCGTGAACACATCACGTGGCTATCATGCACTGCTGATGTGGCTGATCATGCAATGATCACGTAGCTACCATGTACTGGTCACGTGACTGATCATGCACTGATCACCTAATTGATCATGCACTGATCACGTGGATCATCATGCACTGATCACGTGGTAATCGTGCACTGCTCACGTGGCTGATCATAAACTGATCACGTGCCTGGTCATGCACAGATCACGTGACTAATCATGAACTGATCACGGGGCTATCATGCACTGATCACGTGGATATCACGCACTGATCACGTGGCTGATCATGCACCTATCACGTTACTGATCATGCACTGATCACGTGGCTATCATGTACTGATCACGGGGCTGATCATGCAATGATCACATAGCTAACATGTACTGGACACGAGACTGATCATGCACTGATCACGTAAATGATCATGCACTGATCACGTGGCTATCATGTAATGATCAGGTTGCTATCATTCACTGATATGGTGGCTATAATTCACTGATCATGTGTCGAATTATGCAATGATCACGTGACTGATCATGCACTGATTACATGACTGATCATGCACTGATCACCTGGCTATCATGCACTGATCAGGTGTCTATCATTCACTGGTCACATGGCTGATCATGCACTGATCATGTGAATGATCATGCACTAATCACGTGGCTATCCTGCACTGAACACGTTACTATCATGCAATGATCTCGTGGCTGAACATAAACTGATCACGTGGCCTTCATGCACTTATCAGGTGGTATCATTCACTGATCACGTGGCTGATCATGCACTGATCACGTGATTGATCATTCACTGATCACGAGGCAGATCATGCACTAATCACGTGGCTGATCATGCGCTGATCACTTGACTGATCATGCAATGATCACGTGACTGATCATGCACTGATCACGTGGCTATCATGCACTGATCAGGTGGCTATCATTCACTGATACGTGGCTGATGATGCACTGATCATGTGGCTGATGATGCACTAATCACGTTGCTGATCATGAACTCATCAAGCGGATGAGCATGCAGTGATCACATGTCTGAATGGCGTTGATCATGTGACTGATCATGTGCTGATCACTTGGCTATCATGCACTGATGATGTCCCTCAGAAGGCAATAAGCAAAGAGCTGAGCAGGCACGAATCACGAAATCAACAGGCAATAATCATGGACCTCAGCTGTGACGAATCATTCTGCTCAGCTGGCAATAATCAAGCAGATGAGCAGGCAGGAATAACGCAGCTCAGCTGGCAATAATCAAGCAGATGAGCAGGCAGGAATAACGCAGCTCAGCTGGCAATTATCCAGCAGATTAGCAGGCAGGAATAACGCAGCTCAGCTCGCACTTGTCACTAAGCTGAGTAGAGAGGAATCACGCAGCTCAGCAGGCCCTGATCACGTGACATCACCCACTGTACAGGTGGCTGATCATACACTGATCACGTGACTGATCATGCACTGATCACGGTGCTATCTTTCTCTCATCATGTGGCTATCATGCATTGACACGTGACTGAGCCTGCACTGATCACGTGGCTGATCACGCACTGATCACGTGTTTATCATGCAGTGATCAGGTGACTGAAAGGCGCTAATTACGTGAATGTGCACGCACTGATCACGTGGCTGATCATGCACTGATACCGTGACTGAGCATGGACTGATCACATGACTATCATGTAGTGATCACGTGACTTAATGGCGCTGATCATGCGCTGATCATGTTTGCTATCATACACTGATCATGTGCCTCTGGAGGCAATAAACAAAGAGCTGAGTAGGCACGAATCAAACAGTCAGCAGGCAATAATCATGGAACTCAGCTGTGAGGAATCATGCTGCTCAGCTGGCAATAATCAAGCAGCTGAGCAGGCAGGAATTACCCAGCACAGCTGGCAATTGTCAAGCAGATGACAGGCAGGAATCGTGCAGCTCAGCTGGCAATTGTCAAGCAGATGAGCAGACAGTATTCACGCAGCTCAGCAGGCCCTGATCACGTGGCTGATCATGCACTGATCTCGTGACTGATCATTCACTGATCACGTGGTTATCATGCACTGAACACGTGGCTGATCATACACTGTTCACGTGCCTGGTCATGCACAGATCACGTGACTAATCATGAACTGATCACGTGGCTATCATGTACTGATCACGTGGATATCACGCACTGCTCACGTGGCTGAACATGCAATGATCACGTAGCTACCATGTACTGGTCAGGTGACTGATCGTGCACTGAATACGTAATTGATCATGCACTGATCACGTGTCTGATCATGCACTGACAACGTGACTGATCAATCACTGATGACGTGGCTATCATGCCCTGCTCACGAGGCTGATCATGCAATGATCACGTAGCTACCATGTACTGGTCACGTGACTGATCATGCACTGATCACATAATTGATCATGCACTGATCACGTGGCTGATTATGCACTGATGACGTGGCTGATCATACACTGATCACGGAATTGATCATGCACTGATCACATGACTGATCATGCACTGATCACATGGCTATCATGCACTGCTCACTTGGCTGGTCATACACTGATTACGTGCCTGGTCATGCACAGATCACGAGACTAATCATGAAATGATTACGTGGCTATCATGCACTGATCACGTAGATATCATGCACTGATAACGTGGCTGATCACACACGTATAACGTGACTGATCATGCACTGATCACGTGGCTATCATGCACTGATCACCTGGCTGATGATGCACTGATCACGTGGCTATCATGCACTGATCACGTGGCTATCATGCACTGATCACGTGGCTGATCATGCACTGTTCGAGTGGTTGATCACACACCTGTCACTTGACTGATCATGCACTGATCACGTGGCTCTCATGCACTGATCACGTGGCTGATCATACACTGCTCACGTAACTGATCATGCACACATCACGTGGCTATCATGCACTGCTGATGTGGCTGATCATGCAATGATCCCGTAGCTACCATGTACTGGTCACGTGTCTGACCATGCACTGATCATGTAAATGATCATGCAGTGATCACGTGACTGATCATGCACTGATCACGTGACTGATCATGCACTGATCACCTGGCTATCATGCACTGCTCACGTGGCTGATCATGCAATGATTACGTAGCTACCATGTACTGGTCACGTGACTGATCATGCAGTGATCAAGTAATTGATGATGCACTGATAACGTGGCTGATCATGCACTGATCACCTGACTGATCATGCACTGATCACGTGACTGATCAGCCATTGATCACGTGGCTATCATGCACTGATAACTTGGCTGATCATACACTGCTCACGTAACTGATCATGCACTGGTCACGTGGCTATCATGTACTGCTCACGTGGCTGATCATGCAATGATCACGTAGGTACCATGTACTGGTCAGGTGAGTGGTCATGCACTCTTCACTTAATTGATCATGCACTGATCAGGTGACTGATTACGCAGTGTTCACGTGACTGATCATGCACTGATTACGTGTCTATCATGCACTGCTCACGTGGCTGATCATGCAATGATCACGTAGCTACCATGTACTGGTCACGTGACTGATCATGCACTGATCACGTGGATCATGATCATGCACTGATCATCACGGACTGATCATGCACTGATCACGTGGCTATCATGCACTGATCACATAATTGATCATGCACTGATCACGTGACTGATCATGCACCCATCAGGTGACTGATCATGCACTGATCACGTGGCTATCATGCACTGTTCACTTGGATGATCATACACTATTCACCTGCCTGGACTGATCATCATGACTAATCTTGAACTGATTACGTAGCTGATCATGCACTGATCAGGTGGCTGATGATGCACTGATCACGTGGCTATCATGCACTGATTCTGGATGATGATCACGTGGCTGATCATGCACTGTTCAGTGGCTGATCACACACACCTGTCACGTGACTGATCATACACTGATCACGTGGCTCTCATGCACTGATCACATGGCTAATCATACACTGCTCACGTAACTGATCATGCACACATCACGTGGCTATCATGCACTGCTGATGTGGCTGATCATGCCATGATCACGTAGCTACCATGTACTGGTCACGTGTCTGACGATGCACTGATCACATAAATGATCATGCACTGATGACGTGACTGATCATGCACTGATTACGTGGCTATCATGCACTGATCACTTGGCTGGTCATACACTCATCACGTGCCTGGTCATGCACAGATCACGTGACTAATCATGAAATGATCACGTGGCTATCGTGCACTGATCACGTGGATATCATGCACTGATCACGTGGCTGATCACACACTGATCACGTGACTGATCATGCACTGATCACGCTATCATGCACTGATCATGCACACATGTACGTGGCTGATCATGCACTGATCACGTGGCTATCATGCACTGATTACGTGGCTATTATGCACTGATCACGTGGTTGATCATGCACTGATCACATAATTGATCATGCACTGATCACGTGACTGATCATGCACTGATCACGTGACTGATCATGCACCCATCAGGTGACTGATCATGCACTGATCACGTGGCTATCATGCACTGTTCACTTGGATGATCATACACTATTCACCTGCCTGGACATGCACAGATCACATGACTAATCTTGAACTGATTACGTAGCTATCATGCACTGATCACCTGGCTGATGATGCACTGATCACGTGGCTATCATGCACTGATCACGTGATCACGTGGCTATCATGCACTGATCACGTGGCTGATCATGCACTGTTCGAGTGGCTGATCACACACCTGTCACTTGACTGATCATGCACTGACCACGTGGCTGATCATACACTGCTCCCGTAACTGATCAAGCACACATCACGTGGCTATCATGCACTGCTGATGTGGCTGATCATGCAATGATCCCGTAGCTACCATGTACTGGTCACGTGTCTGACCATGCACTGATCACGTAAATGATCATGCACTGATAACGTGACTGATCATGCACTGATCACGTGACTGATCATGCACTGATCACGTGGCTATCATGCACTGCTCACGTGGCTGATCATGCAATGATTACGTACCTACCATGTACTTGTCACGTGACTGATCATGCAGTGATCACGTAATTGATGATGCACTGATCACGTGGCTGATCATGCACTGATCACCTGACTGATCATGCACTGATCACGTGACTGATCAGCCATTGATCACATGGCTATCAGGCACTGCTCACGTGGCTGATCATGCAATGATCACATAGCTACCATGTACTGGTCACGTGAATGATCTTGCACTGATCACGTAATTGATCATGCACTGATTACGTGGCTGATCATACACTGATCACGTGGCTATCATGCACTGTTCACTTGGATGATCATACACTATTCACCTGCCTGGACATGCACAGATCACATGACGTATCTTGAACTGATTACGTAGCTATCATGCACTGATCACCACTGATGATGCACCTGATCACGTGCTGATCATGCATGATCACGTGGCTATCATGCACTGATCACGTGGCTGATCATGCAATGATCACGTGGCTATCATGCACCTGTCACGTGACTGATCATGCTGATCACGTGACTGATCATGCACTGATCACGTGGCTATCATGCACTGATCACGTGGCTGATTCACACCTGATCACCTGCCTGGTCATGCACTGATCACGTGACTAATCATGAACTGATCACGTGGCTATCATGCACTGATCACCTGGCTGATCATGCACTGATCACGTGGCTGATCATGCAATGATCGGTGACGTGGCTATCATGCACTGATCACGTCGATGATCATGCTCTGTTCACGTGGCTGATCACACACCTGTCACGTGACTGATCATGCACTGATCACGTGGCTGATCATGCACTGATCACGTGGCTGATCATACACTGCTCACTTAACTGATCATCACACATCACGTGGCTGATCGTGCACTGCTCATGCGTGGCTGATCATGCACTGATCACGTGGCTGATCATGCACCCATCACGTGACTGATCATGCACTGATCACGTGGACATGATCATGCACTGATCACGTGGCTAATCATGCCCTGATCACGTGGCTATCATGCACTGCTCACGTGGCTGATCATGCACTGATCACGTAGCTATCATGTACTGATCACGTGAATGATCATGCACTGATCACGTGAATCGATCATGCACTGATCACGTGGCTGGTCATACACTGATCACGGACTGATCATGCACTGATCACGTGGCTATCATGCACTGATCACGTGGCTGATCATGCACTGATTACATAGCTACTGATCATGTACTGATCACGTGACTGATCATGCACTGATCACGTAACTGATCATGCACTGATCACGTGGCTGATCATGCACTGATCACCTGACTGATCATGCACTGATCACGTGACTGATCATGCACTGATCACGTGACTGATCATGCAGTGATCACGTGGCTGATCATACACTGCTCACGTAACTGATCATGCACTGATCACGTGACTAATCATGCACTGATCACGTGGCTATCATGCACTGCTCACGTGGCTGATCATGCAATGATCACGAGCTATCATGTACCCACTCATCGTGACTGATCGTGCACTGATGCACGTAATGGCTGATCATGCACTGATCACGTGACTGATCATGCACTGATCACGTGACTGATCAATCACTGATCACGTGGCTATCATGCACTGCTCACGTGGCTGATCATGCACTGATCACGTAGCTATCATGTACTGGTCACGTGACTGATCATGCACTGATCACGTAATTGATCATGCACTGATCACGTGGCACTGATCACGTGGCTGATCATGCACTGATCACGTGGCTGATCACACACTGATCACATGACTGATCATGCACTGATCACGTGGCTGATCATGCACTGATCACGTGGCTGATCATACACTGATCACGTGCCTGGTCATTCACAGATCCCGTGACTAATCATGAACTGATCACGTGACTATCCTGCACTGATCACGTGATATCATGCACTGATCACGTGGCTGATCACACACGATCACGTGACTGATCATGCACTGGTGTGGCTGATCATGCACTGATCACGTGGCTGATCATGCACTGATCACGTGGCTGATCATGCACTGATCACGTGACTGATCATGCACTGATCACGTGACTGATCATGCACTGATCACGTGGCTATCATGCACTGCTCACGTGGCTGATCATGCAATGATCACGTAGCTACCATGTACCGGTCACGTGACTGATCATGCACCCATCAGGTGACTGATCATGCACTGATCACGTGGCTATCATGCACTGTTCACGTGGCTGTTCATACCCTGATCACCTGCCTGGTCATGCACAGATCACGTGTCTAATCATGAACTGATCACGTAGCTATCATGCACTGATCACCTGGCTGATCATGCACTGATCACGTGGCTATCATGCAATGATCACGTGGCTATCATGCACTGATCAAGTCGATGATCATGCTCTGTTCACGTGGCTGATCACACACCTGTCACCTGACTGATCATGCACTGATCACGTGGCTCTCATGCACTGATCACTTGGCTCATCATACACTGCTCACTTAACTGATCATGAACACATCACGTGGCTATCATGCACTGCTCACGTGGCTGATCATGCAATGATCACGTAGCTACCATGTATTTGTCACGTGACTGATCATGCACTGATCATGGACATGATCATGCACTGATCACGTGACTAATCATGCCCTGATCACCTGGCTATCAGGCACTGCTCACGTGGCTGATCATGCAATGATCACATAGCTACCATGTACTGGTCACGTGAATGATCTGGCACTGATCACGTAATCGATCATGCACTGATCACGTGGCTGATCATACACTGATCACGGGACTGATCATGCACTGATCACTTGGCTATCATGCACTGCTCACGTGGCTGATCATACACTGATCACGTGCCTGGTACTGGTCACGTGACTGATCGTGAGTGATCACGAAATGATCACGTGCTATCATGCACTGATCACGTGGCTGATCATGCACTGATCACGTGACTGATCATGCACTGATCACGTGACTGATCAGCCACTGATCACGGCTGGCATGCACTGATCATGCATGTAACTGATCACGTGGCTGATCATATCACTGCTGATCACGTAAATGATCATGCACAGATCACGTGACTAATCATGCACTGATCACCTGGATATCATGCACTGCTCACGTGGCTGAACATGCAATGATCACGTAGCTACCATGTACTGGTCACGTGACTGATGCACTGAATACATTGATCATGCACTGATCACGTGTCTGATCATGCACTGATCACGTGACTGATCAATCACTGATGACGTGGCTATCATGCCCTGCTCACGAGGCTGATCATGCAATGATCACGTAGCTACCATGTACTGGTCACCGGACTGATCATGCACTGATCACGTAATTGATCATGCACTGATCACGTGGCTGATCATGCACTGATCACGTGGCTGATCATGCACTGATCACATGACTGATCATGCACTGATCACGTGGCTATCATGCACTGATAACTTGGCTGGTCATACACTGATCACGTGCCTGATCATGCACAGATCCCGGGACTAATCATGCACTGATCACTTGGATATCATGCACTGATCACGGGGCTGATCACACACGTATCACGTGACTGATCATGCACTGGTCACATGGCTATCATGCACTGATTACGTGGCTATCATGCACTGATCACGTGGCTGATCATGCACTGATCACATAATTGATCATGCACTGATCACGTGACTGATCATGCACTGATCACGTGGCTATCATGCACTGCTCACGTGGCTGATCATGCAATGATCACGTAGCTACCATGTACCGGTCACGTGACTGATCATGCACCCATCAGGTGACTGATCATGCACTCATCACGTGGCTATCATGCACTGTTCACGTGGCTGATCATACCCTGATCACCTGCCTGGTCATGCACAGATCACGTGTCTAATCATGAACTGATCACGTAGCTATCATGCACTGATCACCTGGCTGATCATGCACTGATCACGTGGCTATCATGCAATGATCACGTGGCTATCATGCACTGATCAAGTGGCTGATCATGCTCTGTTCACGTGGCTGATCACACACCTGTCACCTGACTGATCATGCACTGATCACGTGGCTCTCATGCACTGATCACTTGGCTCATCATACACTGCTCACTTAACTGATCATGAACACATCACGTGGCTATCATGCACTGCTCACGTGGCTGATCATGCAATGATTACATAGCTACCATGTACTGGTCACGTGACTGATCATGCACTGATCACCTAATTGATCAAGCACTGATCACGTGGATCATCATGCACTGATCACGTGACTGATCATCCACTAATCACGTGACTGATCATGCACTGATCACGTGGCTGATCATGCACTGATCACGTGGCTGATCATGCACTGATCACGTGACTGATCATGCAACTGATCACGGGCTGATCATGCACTGATCACGTAAATGATCATGCACTGATCACGTGGCTGATCATGCACCTATCACGTGACTGATCATGCACTGATCGCGTGGCTATCATGCACTGCTCACGTGGCTGATCATGCAATGATCACGTAGCTGACCATGTACTGATCGTGACTGATCATGCACTGATCACGTGGCTGATCATGCACTGATCACGTGGATCATCATGCACTGATCACGTGACTGATCATCCACTAATCACGTGACTGATCTTGCACTGATCACGTGGCTAATGCACTGCTCACGTGGCTGATCATGATCACGTGGCTGATCATGCAATGATCACGTGACTGATCATGCACTGATCACGTGGCTATCATGCACTGATCACGTGGCTGATCATGCACTGATCACATGGCTGATCATGCACTGATCAGGTGCTATCATGTACTGGTCACGTGACTGATCATGCACTGATCACGTAAATTATCATGCACTGATCACGTGGCTATCATGCAATGATCAGGTGGCTGAATGATCACTGATCACTGGATCATGCAATGATCACGTGGCTGATCATGCACTGAACACGTGACTGATCATGCAATGATCATCTGGCTGATCATGCACTGATCAGGTGTCTATCATCACTGGCCTTCTGATCATGAACTGATCATGTGAATGATCATGCACTAATCACGTGGCTGATCATGCACTGATCACGTGATTGATCATTCACTGATCACGTGACAGATCATGCACTAATCACGTGGCTGATCATGCGCTGATCACTTGACTGATCATGCAATGATCACGTGACTGATCATGCACTGATCACGTGGCTATCATGCACTGATCAGGTGGCTATCATTCACTGATCACGTGGCTGATGATGCACTGATCATGTGGCTGATGATGCACTAATCACGTTGCTGATCATGAACTCATCAAGCGGATGAGCATGCAGTGATCACATGTCTGAATGGCGTTGATCATGTGACTGACATGCGCTGATCACTTGGCTATCATGCACTGATGATGTCCCTGAGAAGGCAATAATCAAAGAGCTGAGCAGGCACGAATCACGAAATCAACAGGCAATAATCATGGACCTCAGCTGTGACGAATCATTCTGCTCAGCTGGCAATAATCAAGCAGATGAGCAGGCAGGAATAACGCAGCTCAGCTGGCAATAATCAAGCAGATGAGCAGGCAGGAATAACGCAGCTCAGCTGGCAATTATCAAGGTGATGAGCAGGAAGGAATCACACAGCTCAGCTGGAAATTATCCAGCAGATTAGCAGGCAGGAATAACGCAGCTCAGCTCACAATTGTCACTAAGCTGAGTAGACAGGAATCACGCAGCTCAGCAGGCCCTGATCACGTGACATCACCCACTGTACAGGTGGCTGATCATACACTGATCACGTGACTGATCATGCACTGATCACGGTGCTATCTTTCTCTCATCATGTGGCCATCATGCATTGACACGTGACTGAGCCTGCACTGATCAGGTGGCTGATCACGCACTGATCACGTGTTTATCATGCAGTGATCAGGTGACTGAAAGGCGCTAATTACGTGAATGTGCACGCACTGATCACGTGGCTGATCATGCACTGATACCGTGACTGAGCATGGACTGATCACATGACTATCACGTAGTGATCACGTGACTTAATGGCGCTGATCATGCGCTGATCATGTTTGCTATCATACACTGATCATGTGCCTCTGGAGGCAATAAACAAAGAGCTGAGTAGGCACGAATCAAACAGTCATCAGGCAACTAATCATGGAACTCAGCTGTGAGGAATCATGCTGCTCAGCTGGCAATAATCAAGCAGCTGAGCAGGCAGGCTATCATGCAGCACAGCTGGCAATTCATCAAGCAGATGACGTGGCTGGGAATGCAGCTCAGCTGGCTTGTCAAGCAGATGAGCACGTGACTGATCACGCAGCTCAGGCCTGATCACGTGACTGATCATGCACTGATCACGTGGCTGATCATTCACTGATCACGTGGTTATCATGCACTGATCACGTGGCTGATCATGCACTGATCACGTGACTGGTCATGCAATGATCACGTGACTGATCATCACTGATCACGTGGCTGATCATGCACTGATCACGTGGATATCATGCACTGCTCACGTGGCTGAACATGCAATGATCACGTAGCTATCATGCACTGATCACGTGACTGATGCACTGCACTGATCATGCGCTCACGTGACTGATCATTCACTGATCACGTGGCTATCATGCACTGATCACGTGGCTGATCATGCACTGATCACGTGGCTATCATGCACTGATCACGTGACTGATCATGCACTGATCACATGGCTGATCATGCACTGATCACGTGGCTGATCATGCACTGATCACGTGGCTGATCATGCACTGATGACTGATCGTAATTGATCATGCACTGATCACGTGGCTGATCATGCACTGATCACGTGGCTGATCATGCACTGATCACATTGGATCATGCACTGATCACGTGACTGATCATGCACTGATCACGTGACTGATCATGCACTGATCACGTGGCTATCATACACTGATCACGTGGCTGGATCATGCACTGATCACGTGCTAATCATGCAAATGATCACGTGGCTGATCATGCACTGATCACGTGCTGCTATCATGCACTGATCGCGTGGCTGATCATGCACTGATCGCGTGGCTGATCATGCACTGATCGCGTGGCTATCGGCACTGATCACGCAGCTCATCTGGCATTGATCACGCAGCTGATCAGACACTAACGTGCTGCTCAGCGCACTGATCACGTGACTGATCATACACTGATCACCATGGGCTGATCACACTGATCACGTACCTGATCATGCACTGATGTCACGTGGCTGATCGCCACACTGATCACGTGATTGATCATGCACTGATCACGGGCTGATCATGCACTGATCACGGGCTGACTGATGGCTGATCACTGGATCACTGCTCACGTCATCGATAATCGCACTGATCACGTGGCTGATCATACACTGATCACGTAACTGGTCATGCAATCAGATCATACACGACTAATCGCGCACTGATCGTGGCTGATCATGCACTGATCACGCGGGATATCTACCCTGATCACGTGGCTGATCAT
>NW_027220353.1:0-5848 GCF_027580195.1 Bos mutus
GGCACTGTCTGGCTGATCAAGACAATCACGGACTGAGCATGCACTGACACGGGCTATCATGCACTGACACGGGATGGATGCACGATGACTGGCTGTCAGGCACTGTTTACATGGCTATCATGCACTGATCATGTTTTCAGGCAATGATCGTGACTACAGGCGCTGATCAGGACTGTGCCACTGATCACGGGCTACCACTGATCCGGACTCCCTGGACTGGGGTGGGGGCGTTCGGGCACTGATCACGTTTTATCAGAGAGGACAGGACTGACAGGCGCGATCATGGACGCCCCCTGATCAAGTGGGTGATCAGGGAAAGACTACCCCCCCGCGCATGCAGTGATCCGGGCGGTCGTCACGATCACGTTTACCCCGGATCAGACTGGGGGCCTGATCACGGACTGGCCAGGATCACGGGCTGACAGCATAATCGACTGAGCATGCACGACTGGCCACCGGGGGAGGCCTCCACTCTGGACAAAGGTTGAGGAAGGAGGCTGCAAACCCCAAACGGATCGAGCCTCAAGAGTCCACCCGGGAATTCTCAGCATCCCCCCAAAAAAACCCGAGTCTGCCTACTGTATTGCTTTGTCCCCCACCTATTTCACTGGGGGGGTCCCCCACCATCTTGCTCTCTCTGCGATTAACTTTTAGCCCACATGTTCCTTTTCATTCTTTTTAACTGGCTGGTCCCATCTGGGGGCGGAACCCAACCACTAATTTTGCCTGGGGTGTGGACCCATTTAAAATGTGGGTGAGGGACCTTCGATTGGGGAGGGGCCTGGCCTCGGGAATGGTGAAACTTGTCTTGAGTTTGATTGGTTCCGAAACCGTACTCAGCCTTTTTCCACCGTTTTTCCCACTGAGCTCTCCCATTCTATTATTCTTTACATCTCTAATAGAAAAAATATCGCCACCATCTCTCCTTGTACCCTGGGTCAGCTGGGGGTGGTCCCGGGTGGGGAAAAGGGGCCTCAGGAGGGAATACTAAAGAGCTGAGCAACCCCCCGCAATAGAGGCAAAAGCATGAAACTCAGCGGGGGAATCATGCTGCTCGGACACCCAAACAGGGGACCAGGCAGGAACCGCAGCTCAGCTGGCAATTTTCGAGATGACGACGGAATCGCAGCCAGCGCAAATTTTCATGCAGATGAGCCGGGGGAAACACCCTCAGAGGCCCGGGTCACGGGGCTTGCGGCCCGATCACGGGCTGATCCAAAAATCACGTGACGAGCATGCACTGATCACGGGCTATATGCACTGAGGCGGATGGCATGCACGATGCGGGCTTTAGGGACGATCCCTGGCTATCATGCACGATCACGTGTTTTCAGGGAATGATAGTGACGACAGGCGCTGGGGTTGGGGCTTTCAGGCACTGATCACGGGCTATCGCTGATCCGTGACGCGCATGCACAGCGGGCTGATCGGGCACGATCCGTGTTCACAGGCTTGATCAGTGACCAGGCGCTATCATGGACTGACGCCGATCACGGGCTGTCATGTGCCGAGCCGGGAGGCATTCCACCTGGACAAAGTCCATGAGGAAGGAGGCTCGGCATGCCCAACCCGGGATCGAGCCTCAGAGTCCACCAGGATATTCTCGAGCATCTCCCCCCAAAAAACAGAGTCTGCCTACTGTATTGCTTTGTGCTCTCCCCTCCTGATTTCACTGGGGCTGTCCCCCCACCACCATCCGCTCTCTCTGTCAAAGAGTTAACTTACAGCTCCAATTCATAAGTTCCTTGTCATTCTGCCCTTTAACTTCAGCTGAGTCTCCATCTGAGTGCGGAACCCACCACGCTTTACTAATTATGCCTGGGCTGCTAAGACCCACTGAGAAGGTGTCTAGGGTGAGGCACCTTCTGCCGTCGAGAGGCGCCTGCACCCTCGTAAGTGGTGCAAACTTCACGTCTTGAAGTTTGATTGGTCTTCGTTGTGTGAAGCACCTCAGTCTCTTTTCTCCACTGAATTTTCCTACTGGGCTCTCCTCATGCTATTCTTCTTGACATCTCTGATTAGCCATATAAATAGTCGCCTAGGCCATCTCTCCTTCGAATACCCTGGATCAGCTGGGGCTGGTCCCCGGCAGGTGGCACCCGAACAGGGACCTCAGGAGGCAATACTCAAAGAGCTGAGCAGACACGAACCACGCAATCAGCAGGCAATAAGCATGGAGCTCAACAGTGACGAATCATGCTGCTCAACTGGCAATAATCAAGCAGGTGACCAGGCAGGAATCACGCAGCTCAGCTGGCAATTGTCAAGCAGATGAGCCGACAGGAATCACGCAGCTCAGCAGGCCCTGATCACGTGACTCTACAGGCACTGATCTCCTGGCTGATCAAGTACAGATCACGTGACTGAGCATGCACTGATCACGTGGCTATCATGCACTGATCACGTGACTGCGCATGCACTGATGACGTGGCTGATCAGGCACTGTTCACATGGCTCATCATGCACTGATCACGTGTTTATCAGGCAATGATCAGTGACTGACAGGCGCTGATCATGGGACTGTGCACGCACTGATCACCTGGCTATCATGCACTGATCACGTGACTTCGCACGGACTGATGACGTGGCTGTTCGGGCACTGATCACGTGTTTATCAGAGAGTGATCAGTGACTGACGAGCGCTGATCATGGCCTGTGCCCCCTGATCAAGTGGCTGATTGGGAACTGACTACCGTCTGCGCATGCAGTGATCCGCGTGGCTGGTCGTTCACTGATCACTTGTTTATCACCCGGTGATCATGTGACTGAGAGGCTCTGATCACGTGACTGTGCCGTCAGGGATCACGTGGCTGAGCAGGCACTGATATCGTGACTGAGCATTCCCTGATCATGTGCCGGGAGCCGGGGAGGCCTTCCACTCTGGACATAGGTCATGAGGAAGGAGGCTCGGCATACATAAATCACGGATCGAGCCTCAGGAGTCCACCGGATATTCTCAGCATCTCCCCTCAAAAACCAGAGTCTGCCTACTGTATTGCTTTGTGCTCTCACCTCTGAGTTTCACTGGGGCTGTCCCCACCACCATCTCGCTCTCTCTGTCAAAGATTTAACTTACAGCTCCAATTCATAAAGTTCCTTGTCATTCTTCCTTTAACGTTCAGCTCAGTCTCCATCTGGGCGCTGAACCCCCACGCTTACTAATTATGCCTGGGCTGCTAAGACCCACTCGAAGTTGTCTAGGGTGAGGCACCTTCTGCCATTGAAGGGCGCCTGCGCCTATGTAAGTGGTGAAAACTCCATGTCTTGATGTTTGATTAGGTCTTCGGTGTGAAGCTACTCAGTCTCTTTTCTCCACCGAATTTTCCTACTGAGCTCTCCTCATACTATTATTCTTGACATCTCTGATTAGCATATAAATAGTCGCCTGGCCATCTCTCCTTGAATACCCTGGATCAGCTGGGGCTGGTCCCGGCAGGTGGCGACACGAACAGGGACCTCAGGAGGCAATACTCAAAGAGCTGAGCAGACCACGAACCCGCGCAATCAGCGGGCAAAGCATGGAGCTCAGCAGTGACGAATCATGCTGCTCAACTGGCAATAATCAAGCAGGTGACCAGGCAGGAATCACGCAGCTCAGCTGGCGGTGTCAAGCAGATGAGCTGACAGGAATCGCGCAGCTCAGCTGGCGGTGTCATGCAGATGAGCGGCAGGAATCACTCAGCTCAGGAGGCCTGATCACGTGACTCTGCAGGCAATGATCACGTGGCTGATCAAGTACAGATCACGTGACTGAGCATGCACTGATGACGTGACTGCGCATGCACTGATGACGTGGCTGCTCAGGCACTGATCACATGGCTCATCATGCACTGATCACGTGTTTCTCAGGCAATGATCAGTGACTGACAGGCGCTGATCATGGGACTGTGCAGGCACTGATCACGTGGCTATCATGCACTGATCACGTGACTGCGCATGCACTGATGACGGGGCTGATCGGGCACTGATCACGTGTTCATCAGGCATTGATCAGTGACTGACGGCGCTGATCATGGGACTGTGCACGCACTGATCACGTGGCTATCATGCACTGATCACGTGACTGAGCATGCACTGATGACGTGGCTGTTCGGGCACTGATCAAGTGTTTATCAGGCAGTGATCAGTGACTGACAGGCGCTGATCATGGGACTGTGCAGGCACTGATCACGTGGCTATCATGCACTGATCACGTGTTCATCAGGCATTGATCAGTAACTGACAGGTGCTGATCATGGGACTGTGCTCTCACTGATCACGTGCCTGATCAGGAACTGACCACCTGACTGAGCATGCAGTGATCACGTGGCTGGTCGTTCACTGATCACGTGTTTATCCTACGGTGATCACGTGACTGAGAGGCGCTGATCACGTGACTGTGCCGTTAGTGATCACGTGGCTGATCATGCACTGATATCGTGACTGAGCATGCACTTATCATGTGCCGGGAGCCGGGGAGGCATTCCACTCTGGACAAAGGCCATGAGGAAGGAGGCTCGGCATACGCCAAAATGCGGGATCGAGCCTCAGGAGTCCACCGGATATTCTCGATCATCCTCCCCAAAAAAACCAGAGTCTGCCTACTGTATTGCTTTGTGCCCTCACCTCTCTGATTTCACTGGGTGCTGTCCCCACCACCATCTCGCTCTCTCTGTCAAAGAGTTAACTTACAGCTCCAATTCATAAAGTTCCTTGTCATTCTTCCCTTCTTCCAGCTGAGTCTCCATCTGGGCCTTGAACCCACCATGCTTACTAATTCTGCCTGGGCTGCTGGGACCCACTCGAGGAAGGTGTCTGGGTGAGGCACCTTCCGCTGTCGAGAGGGCCCCACGACCCTCACGTAAGTGGTGCAAACTTCTTGTCTTGAAGTTTGATTGGTCTCCCCCAAGCTCCATAGTCTCTGTTCTCACCAGATTTTCCTACTGGGCTCTCCTCATACTATTTATTCTTGACATCTCTGGTTAGCATATAATTGGTGCCTGGAGCCATCTCTCCCTTGAATACCCTGGATCAGATGGGGTTGGCGCCCGGCAAATGGCGCCCAAACAGGACTTCGGGAGGCAATACTCAAGAGCTGAGCAGACACGAACCACGCGGTCAGCAGGTAATAAGCATGGAGCTCAGCGGTGACGAATCATGCTGCTCAACTGGCGTAATCAAGCAGGTGACCAGGCGGAATGCGGGGCTCAGCTGGCAGTGTCATGCAGATGAGCCGCGGGAATCACGCCAGCTCAGCGAGGCCTGATCACGTGACTCTGCAGGCACTGATCACGTGGCTGGTCAGTACAGATCACGTGACTGAGCATGCACTGATCACATGGCTATCATGCGCTGATGGCGTGGCTCATCAGGCACTGATCACATGGCTCATCATGCACTGATCACTTGTTTTTTCAGGCAATGATCAATGACTGACACGTCGCAGATCATGGGATTGTGCGCACTGATCACGTGACTGATCATCGCTGACCACCTGTCTGCGCATGCAGTGATCGCGTGTTTATCATACGGTGATCACGTGACTGGCGCTGATCACGTGACTGTGCGTCAGTGAGCGTGGCTGATCACTGATATCGTGACTGAGCATGCACTGATCATGTGCGGGGCAGGAGGCATTCCACTCTGGACAAGGTCATGAGGAAGGAGGCTCGGCATGCCAAAGTCGAGGATCGAGCCTCAGAGTCCACCGGATATTCTCGAGCATCTCCCCCAAAAAACCAGAGTCTGCCTACTGTATTTGCTTTGTGCTCTCACCTCTGATTTCACTGGGTGCTGTCCCCCCACCATCTCGCTCTCTCTGTCAAAGAGTTAACACAGCTCCAATTCATAAGTTCCTTGTCATTCTGCC
>NW_027220354.1:0-10102 GCF_027580195.1 Bos mutus
GTGACTGTGCAGTCAGAGATCACGTGGCTGATCATGCACTGATATCGTGACTGAGCATGCACTGATCATGTGCTGGGAGCCAGTGAGGCATTCCACTCTGGACAAAGGTCATGAGGAAGGAGGCTCGGCATACCCAAATGCGGGATCGAGCCTCAGCAGTCCACCGGATATTCTCGAGCATCTCCCCCCAAAAAAACCAGAGTCTGCCTAATTTATTGCTTTGTGCTCTCACCTCTGATTTCACTGGGGCTGTCCCCACCACCATCTCGCTCTCTCTGTCAAAGTGTTAACTTACAGCTCCAATTCATAAAGTTCCTTGTCATTCTTCCCTGTACCTTCCAGCTGAGTCTCCATCTGGAGGGCGGAACCCACCACGCTAACTAATTATGCCTGGGCTGCTAAGACCCCTTTCGAGAAGGTGTCTAGGGTGAGGCAACTTCCGGTATTCGAGAGGGCGCCTGCGGCCTACGTAAGTGGTGCAAACTTCTTGTCTTGAACTTTGATTGGTCTCCCGCGTAAACCAAGCTACTCAGTCTCTTTTCTCCACCGAATTTTCCTACTGAGCTATCCTCATACTATTATTCTTGATATCTCTGATTAGCATATAAATAGTCGCCTAGGCCATCTCTCCTTCGAATACCCTGGATCAGCTGGGGCTGTTCCCCAGCAGGTGGCGCCCGAACAGGGACTTCAGGAGGCAATACTCAAAGAGCTGAGCAGACACGAACCACGCAATCAGCAGGCAATAAGCATGGAGCTCAGCAGTGACGAATCATGCTGCTCAACTGGCAATAATCAAGCAGGTGACCAGGCACGAATCACGCAGCTCAGCTGGAATTGTCAAGCAGATGAGCCGACCAGAATCAAGCAGCTCAGCTGGCAATTGTCATGCAGATGAGCCGGCAGGAATCACGCAGCCCAGCAGGCCCTGATCACGTGACTCTACAGGCATTGATCACGTGGCTGATCAAGTACAGATCACGTGACTGAGCATGCACTGATCACGTGCCTATCATGCACTGATCACGTGACTGTGCATGCACTGATAACGTGGCTGACCGGGCACTGATCACGTGGCTCATCATGCACTGATCACGTGTTTATCAGGCAGTGATCAGTGACTGACAGGCGCTGATCATGGGACTGTGCACGCACTGATCACGTGGCTGATCAGGAACTGACCACCTGACTGTGCATGCAGTGATCACGTGGCTGATCGTTCACTGATCACGTGTTTATCATACGGTGATCACGTGACTGAGAGGCGCTGATCACGTGACTGTGCAGTCAGAGATCACGTGGCTGATCATGCACTGATATCGTGACTGAGCATGCGCTGATCACGTGCCGGGAGCCGGTGAGGCATTCCACTCTGGACAAAGGTCATGAGGAAGGAGGCTCGGCTTACGAAAATGCGGGATCGAGCCTCAGGAGTCCACCCGGATATTCTCGAGCATCTCCCCCCCAAAAAAACCAGAGTCTGCCTACTTTATTGCTCTGTGCTCTCACCTCTGACTTCACTGGGGGCTGTCCCCCACCACCATCTCGCTCTCTCTGTCAAAGAGTTAACTTACAGCTCCAATTCATAAAGTTCCTTGTCATTCTTCCCTGTACCTTCCAGCCGAGTCTCCATCTGAAGCTCGGAACCCACCACGCTTACTAATTATGCCTGGGCTGCTAAGACCCACTCGACAAGGTGTCTAGGGTGAGGCACCTTCCGCTATTCGAGAGGGCGCCTGCGGCCTACATAAGTGGTGCAAACTTCTTGTCTTGAAGATTTATTGGTCTCCCGCGTAAACCAAGCTACTCAGTCTCTTTTCTCCACCGAATTTTCCTACTGAGCTATCCTCATACTCTTATTCTTGATATCTCTGATGAGCATATAAATAGCCGCCTAGGCCATCTGTCCTTCGAATACCCTGGATCAGCTCGGGCTGGTCCCCGGCAGGTGGCGCGGGAACAGGGACCTCAGGAGGCAATACTCAAAGAGCTGAGCAGACACGAACCACGCAATCAGCAGGCAATAAGCATGGAGCTCAGCAGTGACGAATCATGCTGCTCAACTGGCAATAATCAAGCAGGTGACCAGGCAGGGAATCACGCAGCTCAGCTGGCAATTGTCAAGCAGATGAGCCGACCAGAATCAAGCAGCTCAGCTGGCAATTGTGTCATGCAGATGAGCGGCAGCTGGCAATCACGCAGATGAGCCCAGCAGGCAGGCCTGATCACGTGACTCTGCAGGCATTGATCACGTGGCTGATCAAGTACAGATCACGTGACTGAGCATGCACTGATCACGTGGCTATCATGCACTGATCATGTGACTGCGCATGCACTGATGACGTGGCTAATCGGGCACTGATCACGTGGCTCATCACGCACTGATCTCCTGTTTATCAGACGGTGATCAGTGACTGACAGGCGCTGATTATGGGACTGTGCGCGCACTGATCAGGTGGCTGATCAGGAACTGACCACCTGACGGCGCAGGCAGTGATCACGTGGCTGATCGTTCACTGATCACATGTTTATCATACAGTGATCTCGTGACTGAGAGGCGCTGATCCCGTGACTGTGCAGTGAATGATCACGTGGTTGATCATGCACTCATATCGTGACTGAGCATGCACTGATCATGTGCCGGGAGCCGGTGGGGCATTCCACTCTGGACAAAGGTCTTGAGGAAGGAGGCTCGGCATAGGCAAATGCGGGATCGAGCCTCAGGAGTCCACCCGGATATTCTCGAGGATCTCCCCCACAAAAACACCAGAGTCTGCCTAATTTATTGCTTTGTGCTCTCAACTCTGATTTCACTGGGGGTTGTCCCCCACCACCATCTCGCTCTCTCTGTCAAAGTGTTAACTTACAGCTCCAATTCATAAAGATCCTTGTCATTCTTCCCTTTAACTTCCAGCTGAGTCTCCATCTGTAGGGCTGAACCTACCACACTAACTAATTATGCCTGGGCTGCTAAGACCCACTCGAGAAGGTGTCTAGGGTGAGGCACCTTCCGCTATTCGAGAGGGCGCCTCCGGCCTACGGAAGTGGTGCAAACTTCTTGTCTTGAAGTTTTATGGGTCTCCCGCGTAAACCAATCTACTCAGTCACTTTTCTCCACCGAATTTTCCTCCTGAGCTATCCTCATACTATTATTCTTGATATCTCTGAATAGCATATAAATAGTCGCCTAGGCCATCTCTCCTTCGAATACCCTGGATCAGCTGGGGCTGGTCCCCGGCAGGTCGCTTCAGAACAGGGACCGCAGGAGGCAATACTCAAAGAGCTGAGCAGACACCAACCACGCAATCAGCAGGCAATAAGCATGGAGCTCAGCAGTGACGAATCATGCTGCTCAACTGGCAATAATGAAGCAGGTGACCAGGCAGGAATCACGCAGCTCAGCTGGCAATTGTCAAGCAGATGAGCCGACAGGAATCACGCTTTCGGTTGGCATTGTCATGGCAGATGAGTGGACAGGAATCATGCAGCTCAGCTGGCAAATGTCATGCACATGAGCCGGCAGGAATCACGCAGCTCAGCAGGCCCTGATCACGTGACTCTGCAGGCACTGATCACGTGGCTGATCAAGTACAGATCACGTGACTGAGCATGCACTGATCACGTGCCTATCATGCACTGATCACGTGACTGTGCATGCACTGATAACGTGGCTGACCGGGCACTGATCACGTGGCTCATCATGCACTGATCACGTGTTTATCAGGCAGTGATCAGTGACTGACAGGCGCTGATCATGGGACTGTGCACGCACTGATCACGTGGCTGATCAGGAACTGACCACCTGACTGTGCATGCAGTGATCACGTGGCTGATCGTTCACTGATCACGTGTTTATCATACGGTGATCACGTGACTGAGAGGCGCTGATCACGTGACTGTGCAGTCAGTGATCACGTGGCTGATCATGCACTGATATCGTGACTGAGCATGCACTGATCATGTGCCGGGAGCCGGTGAGGCATTCCACTCTGGACAAAGGTCATGAGGAAGGAGGCTAGGCATACCCAAATGCGGGATCGAGTCTCAGCAGTCCACCCGGATATTCTCGAGCATGGCCCCCCCAAAAAAACCAGAGTCTGCCCACTTTATTGCTTTGTGCTCTCACCTCTGATTTCACTGGGGGCTGTCCCCACCACCATCTCGCTCTCTCTGTCAAAGAGTTAACTTACAGCTCCAATTCATAAAGTTCCTTGTCATTCTTCCCTGTACCTTCCAGCCGAATCTCCATCTGGAGCTCGGAACCCACCACGCTTACTAATTATGCCTGGGCTGCTTAGACCCACTCGAGAAGGTGTCTAGGGTGAGGCAACTTCCGGTATTCGAGAGGGCGCCTGCGGCCTACGTAAGTGGTGCAAACTTCTTGTCTTGAACTTTGATTGGTCTCCCGCGTAAACCAAGCTACTCAGTCTCTTTTCTCCACCGAATTTTCCTACTGAGCTATCCTCATACTATTATTCTTGATATCTCTGATTAGCATATAAATAGTCGCCTAGGCCATCTCTCCTTCGAATACCCTGGATCAGCTGGGGCTGTTCCCCAGCAGGTGGCGCCCGAACAGGGACTTCAGGAGGCAATACTCAAAGAGCTGAGCAGACACGAACCACGCAATCAGCAGGCAATAAGCATGGAGCTCAGCAGTGACGAATCATGCTGCTCAACTGGCAATAATCAAGCAGGTGACCAGGCAGGAATCACGCAGCTCAGTTGGCAATTGTCAAGCAGATGAGCCGACAGGAATCACGCAGCTCGGTTGGCAATTGTCATGCAGATGAGTGGACAGGAATCATGCAGCTCAGCTGGCAAATGTCATGCACATGAGCCGGCAGGAATCACGCAGCTCAGCAGGCCCTGATCACGTGACTCTGCAGGCACTGATCACGTGGCTGATCAAGTACAGATCACGTGACTGAGCATGCACTGATCACGTGCCTATCATGCACTGATCACGTGACTGTGCATGCACTGATAACGTGGCTGACCGGGCACTGATCACGTGGCTCATCATGCACTGATCACGTGTTTATCCCGCAGTGATCAGTGACTGACAGGCGCTGATCATGGGACTGTGCACGCACTGATCACGTGGCTGATCAGGAACTGACCACCTGACTGTGCATGCAGTGATCACGTGGCTGATCGTTCACTGATCACGTGTTTATCATACGGTGATCACGTGACTGAGAGGCGCTGATCACGTGACTGTGCAGTCAGAGATCACGTGGCTGATCATGCACTGATATCGGGACTGAGCATGCACTCATCATGTGCTGGGAGCCGGGGAGGCATTCCACTCTGGACAAAGGTCATGAGGAAGAAGGCTAGGCATACCCAAATGCGGGATCGAGTCTCAGCAGTCCACCCGGATATTCTCGAGCATGGCCCCCCCAAAAAAACCAGAGTCTGCCCACTTTTTTGCTTTGTGCTCTCACCTCTGATTTCACTGGGGGCTGTTCCCCACCACCATCTCGCTCTCTCTGTCAAAGAGTTAACTTACAGCTCCAATTCATAAAGTTCCTTGTCATTCTTCCCTGTAGCTTCCAGCCGAATCTCCATCTGGAGCTCGGAACCCACCACGCTTACTAATTATGCCTGGGCTGCTTAGACCCACTCGAGAAGGTGTCTAGGGTGAGGCAACTTCCGGTATTCGAGAGGGCGCCTGCGGCCTACGTAAGTGGTGCAAACTTCTTGTCTTGAACTTTGATTGGTCTCCCGCGTAAACCAAGCTACTCAGTCTCTTTTCTCCACCGAATTTTCCTACTGAGCTATCCTCATACTATTATTCTTGATATCTCTGATTAGCATATAAATAGTCGCCTAGGCCATCTCTCCTTCGAATACCCTGGATCAGCTGGGGCTGTTCCCCAGCAGGTGGCGCCCGAACAGGGACTTCAGGAGGCAATACTCAAAGAGCTGAGCAGATACGAACCACGCAATCAGCAGGCAATAAGCATGGAGCTCAGCAGTGACGAATCATGCTGCTCAACTGGCAATAATCAAGCAGGTGACCAGGCAGGAATCACGCAGCTCAGTTGGCAATTGTCAAGCAGATGAGCCGACAGGAATCACGCAGCTCGGTTGGCAATTGTCATGCAGATGAGTGGACAGGAATCATGCAGCTCAGCTGGCAAATGTCATGCACATGAGCCGGCAGGAATCACGCAGCTCAGCAGGCCCTGATCACGTGACTCTGCAGGCTCTGATCACGTGGCTGATCAAGTACAGATCACGTGACTGAGCATGCACTGATCACGTGGCTATCATGAACTGATCACGTGACTGCGCGTGCACTGATGACGTGACTGATCGGGCACTGATCACGTGGCTCATCATGCTCTGATCACGTGTTTATCAGGCAGTGATCAGTGACTGACAGGCGATGATCATGGGACTGTGCACGCACTGATCACGTGGCTGATCAGGAACTGACCACCTGACTGCGCATGCAGTGAACACGTGGCTGATCGTTCTCTGATCACGTGTTTATCATACGGTGATCACGTGCCTGAGAGGCGCTGATCACGTGACTGTGCAGTCAGTTGTCACGTGGCTGATCATGCACTGATATCGTGACTGAGCATGCACTGATCATGTGCTGGGAGCCAGGGAGGCATTCCACTCTGGACAAAGGTCATGAGGAAGAAGGCTAGGCATACCCAAATGCGGGATCGAGTCTCAGCAGTCCACCCGGATATTCTCGAGCATGGCCCCCCCAAAAAAACCAGAGTCTGCCCACTTTATTGCTTTGTGCTCTCACCTCTGATTTCACTGGGGGCTGTTCCCCACCACCATCTCGCTCTCTCTGTCAAAGAGTTAACTTACAGCTCCAATTCATAAAGTTCCTTGTCATTCTTCCCTGTACCTTCCAGCCGAGTCTCCATCTGAAGCTCGGAACCCACCACGCTTACTAATTATGCCTGGGCTGCTAAGACCCACTCGACAAGGTGTCTAGGGTGAGGCACCTTCCGCTAATCGAGAGGGCGCCTGCGGCCTACATAAGTGGTGCAAACTTCTTGTCTTGAAGATTTATTGGTCTCCCTCGTAAACCAAGCTACTCAGTCTCTTTTCTCCACCGAATTTTCCTACTGAGCTATCCTCACACTCTTATTCTTGATATCTCTGATGAGCATATAAATAGCCGCCTAGGCCATCTGTCCTTCGAATACCCTGGATCAGCTCGGGCTGGTCCCCGCCAGGTGGCGCGGGAACAGGGACCTCAGGAGGCAATACTCAAAGAGCTGAGCAGACACGAACCACGCAATCAGCAGGCAATAAGCATGGAGCTCAGCAGTGACGAATCATGCTGCTCAACTGGCAATAATCAAGCAGGTGACCAGGCAGGAATCACGCAGCTCAGTTGGCAATTGTCAAGCAGATGAGCCGACAGGAATCACGCAGCTCGGTTGGCAATTGTCATGCAGATGAGTGGACAGGAATCATGCAGCTCAGCTGGCAAATGTCATGCACATGAGCCGGCAGGAATCACGCAGCTCAGCAGGCCCTGATCACGTGACTCTGCAGGCACTGATCACGTGGCTGATCAAGTACAGATCACGTGACTGAGCATGCACTGATCACGTGCCTATCATGCACTGATCACGTGACTGTGCATGCACTGATAACGTGGCTGACCGGGCACTGATCACGTGGCTCATCATGCACTGATCACGTGTTTATCAGGCAGTGATCAGTGACTGACAGGCGCTGATCATGGGACTGTGAACGCACTGATCCGTGGCTGATCAGGAACTGACCACCTGACTGTGCATGCAGTGATCACGTGGCTGATCGTTCACTGATCACGTGTTTATCATACGGTGATCACGTGACTGAGAGGCGCTGATCACGTGACTGTGCAGTCAGAGATCACGTGGCTGATCATGCACTGATATCGTGACTGAGCATGCGCTGATCACGTGCCGGGAGCCGGTGAGGCATTCCACTCTGGACAAAGGTCATGAGGAAGGAGGCTCGGCTTACGAAAATGCGGGATCGAGCCTCAGGAGTCCACCCGGATATTCTCGAGCATCTCCCCCCCCAAAAAACCAGAGTCTGCCTACTTTATTGCTCTGTGCTCTCACCTCTGACTTCACTGGGGGCTGTCCCCCACCACCATCTCGCTCGCTCTGTCAAAGAGTTAACTTACAGCTCCAATTCATAAAGTTCCTTGTCATTCTTCCCTGTACCTTCCAGCCGAGTCTCCATCTGAAGCTCGGAACCCACCACGCTTACTAATTATGCCTGGGCTGCTAAGACCCACTCGACAAGGTGTCTAGGGTGAGGCACCTTCCGCTATTCGAGAGGGCGCCTGCGGCCTACATAAGTGGTGCAAACTTCTTGTCTTGAAGATTTATTGGTCTCCCGCGTAAACCAAGCTACTCAGTCTCTTTTCTCCACCGAATTTTCCTACTGAGCTATCCTCATACTCTTATTCTTGATATCTCTGATGAGCATATAAATAGCCGCCTAGGCCATCTGTCCTTCGAATACCCTGGATCAGCTCGGGCTGGTCCCCGGCAGGTGGCGCCAGAACAGGGACCTCAGGAGGCAATACTCAAAGAGCTGAGCAGACACGAACCACGCAATCAGCAGGCAATAAGCATGGAGCTCAGCAGTGACGAATCATGCTGCTCAACTGGCAATAATCAAGCAGGTGACCAGGCACGAATCACGCAGCTCAGCTGGAATTGTCAAGCAGATGAGCCGACCAGAATCAAGCAGCTCAGCTGGCAATTGTCATGCAGATGAGCCCACGGCAGGAATGGCAATTGTCATGCAGATGAGCCCAGCCCAGGCCTGATCACGTGACTCTACAGGCATTGATCACGTGGCTGATCAAGTACAGATCACGTGACTGAGCATGCACTGATCACGTGGCTATCATGCACTGATCATGTTACTGCGCATGCACTGATGACGTGGCTAATCGGGCACTGATCACGTGGCTCATCACGCACTGATCTCCTGTTTATCAGACAGTGATCAGTGACTGACAGGCGCTGATTATAGGACTACGAACGCACTGATCAGGTGGCTGATCAGGAACTGACCACCTGACGGCGCAGGCAGTGATCACGTGGCTGATCGTTCACTGATCACATGTTTATCATACAGTGATCTCGTGACTGAGAGGCGCTGATCCCGTGACTGTGCAGTGAATGATCACGTGGTTGATCATGCACTCATATCGTGACTGAGCATGCACTGATCATGTGCCGGGAGCCGGTGGGGCATTCCACTCTGGACAAAGGTCTTGAGGAAGGAGGCTCGGCATAGGCAAATGCGGGATCGAGCCTCAGGAGTCCACCCGGATATTCTCGAGGATCTCCCCCACAAAAACACCAGAGTCTGCCTAATTTATTGCTTTGTGCTCTCAACTCTGATTTCACTGGGGGTTGTCCCCCACCACCATCTCGCTCTCTCTGTCAAAGTGTTAACTTACAGCTCCAATTCATAAAGATCCTTGTCATTCTTCCCTTTAACTTCCAGCTGAGTCTCCATCTGTAGGGCTGAACCTACCACACTAACTAATTATGCCTGGGCTGCTAAGACCCACTCGAGAAGGTGTCTAGGGTGAGGCAACTTCCGGTATTCGAGAGGGCGCCTGGGGCCTACGTAAGTGGTGCAAACTTCTTGTCTTGAAGTTTGATTGGTCTCCCGCGTAAACCAAGCTACTCAGTCTCTTTTCTCCACCGAATTTTCCTACTGAGCTATCCTCATACTATTATTCTTGATATCTCTGATTAGCATATAAATAGTCGCCTAGGCCATCTCTCCTTGAATACCCTGGATCAGCTGGGGCTGTTCCCAGCAGGTGGCGCCAGAACAGGGACTTCAGGAGGCAATACTCAAAGAGCTGAGCAGACACCAACCACGCAATCAGCAGGCAATAAGCATGGGCTCAGCAGTGACGAATCATGCTGCTCAAGTGGCAATAATCAAGCAGGTGACCAGGCAGGAATCACGCAGCTCAGTTGGCAATTGTCAAGCAGATGAGCCGACAGGAATCACGCAGCTCGGTTGGCAATTGTCATGCAGATGAGTGGACAGGAATCATGCAGCTCAGCTGGCAAATGTCATGCAC
>NW_027220355.1:0-6921 GCF_027580195.1 Bos mutus
ATCACATGCCTGATCATACACTGATCACGAGACTGCACATGCACTGATCACGTGGCTGATCATGCACTGATCACAAGCTGATCATACACTGATCACGTGGCTGATCATGCACTGATCACTGGCTGATCATGCACTGATCACGTGACTGATCATGCACTGATCACGTGGCTGATCATGCACTGATCACGTGGCTGATCATGCACTGATCACGTGGCTGATCATCACACTGATCATCTGCCTGATCATGCACTGATCATGCACTGATCATGCACTGATCACTGCTGATCATGCACTGATCACGTGGCTGATCATCATGCACTGATCACGTGGCTGATCATGCACTGATCACGTGGCTGATCATGCACTGATCACGTGGCTGATCATGCACTGATCACGTGGCTGATCATGCACTGATCACGTGGCTGATCATGCACTGATCACGTGGCTGATCATGCACTGATCACGTGACTGATCATGCACTGATCACGTGGCTGATCATGCACTGATCACGTGGCTGATCATGCACTGATCACGTGGCTGATCATGCACTGATCACGTGGCTGATCATGCACTGATCACGTGGCTGATCATGCACTGATCACGTGGCTGATCATGCACTGATCACGTGGCTGATCATGCACTGATCACGTGGCTGATCATGCACTGATCACGTGGCTGATCATGCACTGATCACGTGGCTGATCATGCACTGATCACGTGGCTGATCATGCACTGATCACGTGACTGATCATGCACTGATCACGTGACTGATCATGCACTGATCACGTGGCTGATCATGCACTGATCACGTGGCTGATCATGCACTGATCACGTGGCTGATCATGCACTGATCACGTGGCTGATCATGCACTGATCACGTGGCTGATCATGATCACTGATCGTGGCTGATCATGCACTGATCACGTGGCTGATCATGCACTGATCACGTGGCTGATCATGCACTGATCACGTGGCTGATCATGCACTGATCACGTGGCTGATCATGCACTGATCACGTGGCTGATCATGCACTGATCGTGTGGCTGATCATGCACTGATCACGTGACTGATCATCATCACTGATCACTGCACTGATCTGATCATGCATGCTGATGATCACGTGGCTGATCATGCACTGATCACGTGACTGATCATGCACTGATCACGTGACTGATCATGCACTGATCACGTGGCTGATCATGCACTGATCACGTGGCTGATCATGCACTGACTGATCACTGCTGATGCACACTGATCACGTGGCTGATCATGCACTGATCACGTGCTGATCATGCACTGATCACGTGGCTGATCATGCACTGATCACGTGGCTGATCATGCACTGATCACGTGACTGATCATGCACTGATCACGTGCTGATCATGATCACGTGGCTGATCATGATCACTGATCACGTGCTGATCATGCACTGATCGTGACTGATCATGCACTGATCACGTGGCTGATCATGCACTGATCACGTGGCTGATCATGCACTGATCACGTGGCTGATCATGCACTGATCACGTGGCTGATCATGCATGATCATCGTGGCTGATCATGCACTGATCACGTGGCTGATCATGCACTGATCACGTGGCTGATCATGCACTGATCACGTGGCTGATCATGCACTGATCACGTGCTGATCATGCACTGATCACGTGGCTGATCATGCACTGATCACGTGGCTGATCATGCACTGATCACGTGGCTGATCATGCACTGATCACGTGACTGATCATGCACTGATCACGTGGCTGATCATGCACTGATCACGTGGCTGATCATGCACTGATCACGTGACTGCTGATCATGCACTGATCACGTGGCTGATCATGCACTGATCATGCGTGGCTGATCATGCACTGATCACTGTGGCTGATCATGCACTGATCACGTGGCTGATCATGCACTCACGTGGCTGATCATGCACTGATCACGTGGCTGATCATGCACTGATCGTGTGACTGATCATGCACTGATCACGTGGCTGATCATGCACTGATCACGTGGCTGATCATGCACTGATCACGTGGCTGATCATGCACTGATCACGTGTGCTGATGATCATGCACTGATCACGTGGCTGATCATGCACTGATCACGTGGCTGATCATGCACTGATCACGTGCTGATCATGCACTGATCACGTGGCTGATCATCATGGCTGATCATGCTGATCATGACTGATCGTGGCTGATCATGCACTGATCACGTGTGACTGATCATGCACTGATCACGTGGCTGATCATGCACTGATCACGTGGCTGATCATGCACTGATCACGTGGCTGATCATGCACTGATCACGTGGCTGATCATGCACTGATCACGTGGCTGATCATGCACTGATCACTGATCATCATGCACTGATCATGCATGACACTGATCGTGTGACTGATCATGCACTGATCATGTGACTGATCATGCACTGATCATCACTGATCATGTGCACTGATCACGTGGCTGATCATGCACTGATCACGTGGCTGATCATGCACTGATCACGTGACTGATCATGCACTGATCACGTGGCTGATCATGCACTGATCACGTGGCTGATCATGCACTGATCACGTGGCTGATCATGCACTGATCACGTGGCTGATCATGCACTGATCACGTGGCTGATCATGCACTGATCATCATGCTGATCATCATGCACTGATCACGTGGCTGATCATGCACTGATCACGTGGCTGCTGTCATGCATGCACTGATCACGTGGCTGATCATGCACTGATCACGTGGCTGATCATCATGCTGACTGATCATGCGTGATCACGTGATGATCATGCACTGATCACGTGGCTGATCATGCACTGATCACGTGGCTGATCATGCACTGATCATGCTGATCATGCACTGATCACGTGGCTGATCATGCACTGATCACGTGGCTGATCATGCACTGATCACGTGGCTGATCATGCACTGATCACGTGGCTGATCATGCACTGATCACGTGGCTGATCATGCACACTGATCACGTGGCTGATCATGCACTGATCACGTGTGCTGATCATGCACTGATCACGTGGCTGATCATGCACTGATCACGTGGCTGATCATGCACTGATCACGTGGCTGATCATGCACTGATCACGTGGCTGATCATGCACTGATCACGTGGCTGATCATGCACTGATCACGTGCTGATCATGCACTGATCGTGCTGCTGATCATGCACTGATCACGTGGCTGATCATGACACTGATCACGTGGCTGATCATGCACTGATCACACGCTGCTGATCATGCACTGATCACGTGGCTGATCATGCACTGATCACGTGGCTGATCATGCACTGATCACGTGACTGATCATGCACTGATCGTGACTGATCATGCACTGACTGATCGTGTGCTGATCATGCACTGATCACGTGGCTGATCATGCACTGATCACGTGGCTGATCATGCACTGATCACGTGGCTGATCATGCACTGATCACGTGACTGATCATGCACTGATCACGTGGCTGATCATGCACTGATCACGTGGCTGATCATGCACTGATCACGTGGCTGATCATGCACTGATCACGTGGCTGATCATGCACTGATCACGTGGCTGATCATGCACTGATCACGTGGCTGATCATGCACTGATCACGTGGCTGATCATGCACTGATCACGTCACTGCTGATCATGCACTGATCATGTGACTGATCATGCACTGATCATGCACTGATCATGCACTGATCATGCACTGATCACGCACTGATCATGCACTGATCACGTGGCTGATCATGCACTGATCACGCACTGATCATGCACTGATCACTGACTGATCATGCACTGATCATGTGGCTGATCATGCACTGATCACGTGCTGATCATGCACTGATCACGTGGCTGATCATGCACACTGATCACGTGACTGATCATGCACTGATCACGTGACTGATGCTGATCATGCACTGATCACGGCTGATCATGCACTGATCACGTGATCTGATCATCATGATCACTGCTGATCATGCACTGATCACGTGACTGATCATGCACTGATCACGTGGCTGATCATGCACTGATCACGTGGCTGATCTGATCATGCACTGATCACGTGGCTGATCATGCACTGATCACGTGGCTGGCTGATCATGCACTGATCTGATGCTGATCATGCACTGATCACGTGACTGATCATGCACTGATCGCACTGCTGATCATGCACTGATCACGTGGCTGATCATGCTGATCACTGATCACTGCTGATCATGCACTGATCACGTGGCTGATCATGCACTGATCACGTGGCTGATCATGCACTGATCACGTGATCTGATCATGCACTCACTGATGACGTGGCTGATCATGCACTGATCACGTGCTGATCATGCACTGATCACGTGACGTGGCTGATCATCACTGACTGATGCACTGATCTGATCTCATGCACTGATCATGCACTGATCATGCACTGATCATGCACTGATCTGATCTGATGCACTGATCATGCACTGATCACGTGGCTGATCATGCACTGATCACGTGCTGATCATGCACTGATCACGTGGCTGATCATGCACTGATCACGTGGCTGATCATGCACTGATCACGTGGCTGATCATCACTGATCATGACTGATCATGCACTGATCACGTGGCTGATCATGCACTGATCACGTGGCTGATCATGCACTGATCACTGTGACTGATCATGCACTGATCACGTGGCTGATCATGCACTGATCACGTGGCTGATCATGCACTGATCACGTGACTGATCATGCACTGATCACGTGGCTGATCATGCACTGATCACGTGGCTGATCATGCACTGATCACGTGGCTGATCTGATCATGCACTGATCATCACGTCATCGCTGATCATGCACTGATCACGTGACTGATCATGCACTGATCACATCACGCTGATCATGCACTGATCGTGGCTGGCTGATCATGCACACTGATCGTGGCTGCTGATCATACACTGATCACGTGACTGATCATGCACTGATCACGTGGATGATCATGCACTGATCACGTGCTGATCATGCACTGATCACGTGGCTGATCATGCACTGATCATCGTGCTGATCATGCACTGATCACGTGGCTGATGCACACTGATCACGTGGCTGATCATGCACTGATCACGTGGCTGATCATGCACTGATCACATGCACTGATGATCATGCACTGATCACGTGGCTCATCATGCACTGATCCGTGGCTGATCATGCACTGATCACGTGGCTGATCATGCACTGATCACGTGACTGATCATGCACTGATCACGTGGCTGATCTGTGCATACTGACTGATCCTGATGGCTGATCTTTCACTGATCACGTGGCTGATCATGAACTGATCACGTGCCTGATCATGCACTTATCACGTGACTGATCCTGCAGTCATCACCTGCCTGATAATGAACTGATCATGTGGCTGACCATGCACTGATCACGAAGCTGATCATACACTGATCACGTGACTGTGCATGCACTGATCACGTGGATGAACATGCAATGATCACGTGGCTCATCATGCACTGATCACGAAGCTGAATATACACTGAACACGTGACTGTGCATGCACTGATCACAAGGCTGATCATGCACTTATCACGTGACTGATCATGCAGTCATCACCTGCCTGATAATGAACTGATCACGTGGCTGACCATGCACTGATCACGAAGCTGAATATACACTGATGTGGCTGATCTGATCATGCACTGATCACGTGGCTGCTGATCATGCACTGATCACGTGGCTGATCATGCACTGATCACGTGGCTGATCATGCACTGATCACGTGGCTGATCATACACTGATCACGTGGCTGATCATACACTGATCACGTGGCTGATCATGCACTGATCACGTGACTGATCATGCACTGATCACGTGGCTGATCATGCACTGATCACGTGGCTGATCATGCACTGATCACGTGACTGATCATGCACTGATCACGTGGCTGATCATGCACTGATCACGTGGCTGATCATGCACTGATCACGTGGCTGATCATGCACTGATCACGTGGCTGATCATGCACTGATCACGTGACTGATCATGCACTGATCACGTGCTGATCATGCACTGATCACGTGGCTGATCATGCACTGATCACCTGGCTGATCATGCACTGATCACGTGGCTGATCATGCACTGATCACGTGGCTGATCATGCACTGATCACGTGGCTGATCATGCACTGATCACGTGGCTGATCATGCACTGATCACGTGACTGATCATGCACTGATCACGTGGCTGATCATGCACTGATCACGTGACTGATCATGCACTGATCACGTGCCTGATCATGCACTGATGATCACGTGACTGATCATGCACTGATCACGTGGCTGATCATGCACTGATCACGTGGCTGATCATGCACTGATCACATTGCTGATCATGCACTGATCGCGTGGCTCATCATGCACTGATCACGTGACTGATCATGCACTGATCACGTGGCTGATCATGCACTGATCACGTGGCTGATCATGCACTGATCATGTGACTGATCATGCACTGATCACTGCCTGATCATGCACTGATCACGTGGCTGATCATGCACTGATATCGTGGCTGATCATGCACTGATCACGTGACTGATCATGCACTGATCACGAAGCTGATCATGCACTGATCACGTGACTGATCATGCACTGATCGTGGCTATCATGCACTGATCACGAGTGGCTGAAAATGCAATGATCACGTGGCTGATCATGCACTGATCACTTGGCTGATCATACACTGATCACCAGACTGATCATGCACTGATCACGTGGCTGATCATGCGCAGATCACATGGCTGATCATGCACTGATCACGTGGCTGATCATGCACTGATCATGACTGATCCACTGATCACGTGGACTGATCATGCACTGATCACGTGGCTGATCATGCACTGATCACGTGACTGATCATGCACTGATCGCGTGGC